>NW_026004730.1:6195-7205 GCF_001458135.2 Marmota marmota marmota | reverse complement strand
TTTAGTGTTAGGGTAAGGGTTAGGTTGAGGGTTATGGTAAGGGTTAGTTTTACTGTTAGGGTTACCATTAGGGTTAGTGTTAGTGTTAGGGTTAGGGTTATGATTAAGGTTAGTGGTAGGATTAGGGTTAGGGATTGTGTTAGTGTTAGGGTTAGGTATAGGGTTAGGGTTAGTGTTAAGTTTAGGATTAGGTATAGGGATTTGGTTAGGATTAGGGTTAGGTTTAGTGTTAGTGTTTCGGTTAGGTTAAGGTTTAGGGTGAGATTCAGTGTAAGGGTTTGTTTTAGGGTAGGGTTATCTTTAAGTTTAGTGTTAGGGTTAAGGTTATGGTTATGGTTAGAAATAGGTTTTGTGTTAAATTTAGGCTTAGGGTTAGGTTTTGAGTTAGTGTTAGTGTTGGGGTTAGGGTTAGGGTTATTGTTAAGGTTACAGTATGCATAGAGTTAGGGTTAGCCTTATGGTTAGGTTTAGTGTTAGGTTAAGTGTTAGGGTTTGGGTTAGGGTAAGTGTTAGTGTTAAGTTTAGGGTGAGGTTTAGAGTGTGTTTTAAGTTTAGAGGTAGGTTTGCGGATAGGATTAGGGTCAGGGTTATGCTTGGGTTTAGTGTTAGGGTTAATTATTGGGTTTGGGTTAGGGTTAATGTTAAGGGTAGGGTTAGGGTAAAGGTAAGGGTTAGGCTTAGGCTTAGGGTAATGGTTAGGTTTAGGGTTCTGATTAATTTATGGGTTGAATTTATGGTAGGGTTACAATTAGGATCAGGGTTTGGGATAGGGTTAGGGTAAGTGTTAGGGTTAGATTTAGGGTTATGGTTATGGTTAGTGTTAAGATTACGGTTAGTGTTAAAGTTAGGGTAAGGACTTGGGTCAGTGTTAAGTTTAGGGTTAATGTAAGAGTTAGTGTGAGAGTTAGCATAACTTTTATGGTTAGGGTTAGGGTTATGTTTAGTGTTATGATTAGTGTTAGGGTAGGGTTAGGATTAGGGTAAGGGTTAGTTTTAGGGTTAGGATTAGG
>NW_026004730.1:0-4011 GCF_001458135.2 Marmota marmota marmota | reverse complement strand
GGATAGTGTTAGGTTTAGTGTTTGGGTTAATAATAGTTTTAGGGTAAATGTTAGGATTAAGGTTTGCACTAGGGTTAGTGGATTAGGTTTAGTGTTAGGGTTAGGGTTAGTGTTAGGGTTAGTGTTAGGGTAAGGGTTAGACTTTGTGTTAGGTTAAGTGATAGGGTCAGGTTTAATTTTTGGTTTTGGTATAGACTTAGTGTTAGTGTTAGGCTTAGTGGTCGAATTAGGATTAGCGTTAGCGTTAGGTTTAGGGTTAGTGTTAGAGTTATTGTTATGGTAAGTTTTAGGGTTTGGTTTAGGTTAGGGTTAGGGTTTTTGTTAGGATTAGGTTTAGGGTTAGGCTTAGGTTTCAAGTTAGGGTTCAGTTTAGTTTTAGTGTTAGCATTAGGGGTAGGGTTAGAGTTATGTTTAGGGTTTTGTTTGGGTTAGGCTTATTGTAGTGTAAAGTTAGGGTTAGGGTTAGGCTTAGACTTAAGGTTAGATTTAGGTTAGGGTTAGGTATTGTGTTAGGGTTAGGATTAGGGTTAGGATTGCATATAGGATTAGGGTTAGGGTTAAGGTTAAAGGTTAGGTTTTGGTTTAGGGTTAGTGTTAGTGTTAGTGTTAGGGTTAGACATAGGGTGAGGGTTAGGTTTAGGGTTAGTATGAGGGTTAGGGTTAGGGTAGTGTAAAGGTTAGGATTAGGGTTAGGGTTAGGGTTTGAATTAGGGTAGTGTAAGGATTAGGTTTAGGGTTAGGGTTAGGGTTATTGTTAGGTTTAGTGTTTAAATTAGGTTTAGGGTTAGGGTTAAGTTTAGGGTTCATGTTAGGGTTTGGGTTAGTGTTTGGGTTAGGGTTAGATTTAGTGTAAGGGCAGGGTTAAGTTTTGTGTTAGTGTTAGGGTTAGTGTTAGGGTTGCATATAGGATTAGTTAGGATTAGGCTTAGGCTTAGAGTTAGTGTTATCTATAGGAATATGGTTAGGTTTATGGTAGGGCTACTGTTAGGTTCATGGTTAGGGTTAGTGTTATTATTAGTGTTAGTGTAAGAGTTAGGGTTAGGGTAGGTTAGGTTTTGGTTTATGGTTAGGGTTAGGTTGGGGTTAGGGTTTTTGTTAGGGTTAGGTTTAATATTAGGGTTGTGTATAGGATTAGAGTTAGCGATAGGCTTAGGGTTAGGTTTAGGGTTAGATTTAGTGTTAAGGTTTGGGTTATAGTTAGGGTTAGGATTATGGTTACATTTAGGGTTAGTGTTAGGGTTAGGGTTAGAGTTAGGGTTATGTTTGGTTTAAAGGTAGGCTTAGCATTAGGTTTAGTAGTGTTAGGGTGAGGGTTACACTTAGGTTTAGTGTTAGTATTAGTGTTATGTTTATGGTTATGTTTAGTGTTAGGTTTAGGCTTTTGCTTAGGGTAAAGGTTAGTGTTAGGATTAGGTTTAGGTTTAGGTTAAGATTAGCATTAGTTTAGGTCTAGGGTTAGAGTTAGTTTTAGGGTTATGCTTAGTTTTATTGTTATGTTTATGGTTATGTTAGGGTTAGAATTCAGGTAACGATTATGGTAATCTTTAGGGTAAGGTTTAGGTTTAGGGTTAGGGTTAGTGTTAGTCTGAGGCTTAGTGATAGTGTTAGTTAGAATTAGGGTAAGGTTTAGGGTTAGGGTTAGTTTTAGTATTACGGTTAGCATTAGTGTTTTGGTTTTTGGTACGGTTAGTGTTAGGGTCAGGGTTAGGGTTAGATTTTGTTTTAAGTTTAGAATTAGGGTTAGGGTTAGTGTGAGAGTTAAGATTACATTTAGGGTTAGGGTTATGTTTAGGATTAGTGTTAGGTTTATGCTTAGGGTTAGGGTTATTGTTAGGGTCAAATTTAGAATTACTGTTATGGTTAGGGTTAGGATTTAGTTCAGTGTTAGGTTAGGATTAGGATTAGTGTTAGGTTTAGGGTTATGGTTAGGGTTAGTGATAGGGTTAGGGTTTGGGTTAGGGTTAGGTTTAGTGTTTGGGTTAGGTTTTAGTTTAGGGTTAGGTTTTGTTTTAGGGTTAAGATTAGGGTTATGTTTGGGAATTAGGCTAAGGTATAGGGTTAGGTTTAGGGTTAGGATTAAGATAAGGGTAAATTTTAGTGTTAATGTTAGGGTTAGGGTTAGCTTTAGTGTTAGTGTTATGGTTAGGGTTAGTGTTAGGGTAACGTTTATGTATAGGATTAGGTTTAATGTTAGGTTTAGGGTTAGGTTTTGGGTTAGGATTAGTGTGAGATTTAGGGTTAGGATTATGGTTAGGGCTAGGGTTAGAGTTAGAGTTAGGTTTAGGTTTAGAGTTAGGTTTAGGGTTAGGTTTAGGTTTAGTGTTAAGGTTAGTTTTATGGTTAGTGTTAGGTTTAAAGTAGGGTTAGGGTTTGTGTTAGGGTTATGGTTAGGATAAGAATTAGTTTTAAGTTTAAGGATAGGGATAGGGTTAATTTTAGGGTTAGGGTTAGTGTTAGGTTTAGTGTTAGGTTTAGGGTAAGGTTTACATTTATTGTTAGGGTTACATTTAGGTTTAAGGTAAGGTTTGGTTTTGGGGTTAGGGTTAGGGATATTGTTAGGGGTAATGTTATGGTTAGGATTAAGGTAAAAGTTATTGTTAAAATAGGTTTAAGTTTAGGGATAATGTTAGAGTTAGGGTGAGGTTTACCATTAGGTTTAGTGTTAGTGAGAGGGTTAGGTTTATGTTTAGGGTGTCTGTTAGTGTTAGGTTTATGGTTAAAATTAGAATTAGTGTTAGGTTTAGGTTTAGGGTTATTTTTAGTTTTAGGTTTACTGATAGTGTTAGGTTTAGGGTTCAGTTTAGATTTAGGGATAGGGTTAGGGTTAGGGTTAGGTTTAGGGTTAGGGTTAAAGTTTGTGTTAGGGTTAGGGTTAGAGTTAGGGTTGTGGAAATGTTCAGGGTTAGGGTTAAGGTTTTGGTCAGTGTTAGGGTTAGTGTAATGGTTAGGGTTAGGGAAAGGGTTATGAATAAGGTGAGGGTTAGATTTTGTGTTCTTGTTAGGGTTAGGGTAGGGTAAAGTTTTGAGTAAGGGATAGTTTTAGTGTTAGTGTTAGGGTTAGGTTTAGGGTTACAGTTAGGGAAAGGGTTAGTGTTTAAGTTAGGGTTAAGGTAAGGATTTGGTTTTGTGTTAGGGTTAGGGTTAGTGTTAGGATTATTGTTAAGGTTATGGTTAGAGATAAGTTTGGAGATAATGTTATGGTTAGGTTTAGTGTTAGGTTTAGTGTTAGGGTTAAGGTTGGGTTTAGTGTCAAGGTTAGGGTTAAGATTAGGGTTTAGGGCTAGGTTTAATGTTAGGGAGTGTGTTAGAATTAGGGTTAGGGTCAATGTTAGAGTTTGTTTCAGGTTTAGAATTAGTGTTATTTTTAGGGTTATGGTTATGGTTAGTGTTAGTTTAGGGTTAGTGTTAGTGTTATGGTTAGGGTTAGGTTTAGCTTCTTGGTTAGGTTTAGGTTTAGGAATAGAAGTAGGGTTAGTGTTAGTGTTAGGGTTAGGGTTAGGCTTAGTGTTAGAATTGAAGTAAGGATTAGGGTTAGATTTAGGTTAGGTTTAGGGTTAGGGTTAGTGTGAAGTTTAGGGTTAGTGGTAAGCATAGAGTTAGCATTTGGTTTACGGTTAGAGTAAGGGTTAGGGCTAAGTTTAGGATTAGTTTTAAGGTTAGGGTTAGGTTTAGTGTTAGTATTAGATTTAGGGTTAGGTTTAGGTTTAGTGTTAGGTGTATAATTAGGGTTATGTTTAGGGTTAGTGTGAGTGTTAGGATTAGGGTTAGTGTTAAGGTTTGGGTTAGGGTTAGGGTTAGAGTTAGATTTAGGATTAGTTTTATGGTTAAATTTAAGGTTTAGTTTAGGTTTTGTTTAGGGTTAGAGTTTGTGTTAGTGTTAGGTTAAGGGTAAAAGTTAGTTGTAGGATTAGGTTTGGGGATAAGGTTAGTGATTGAGTTAGGGCTAGAATTAGTTTCAGGGTTAGTTTTGGCGTTAGGGTTAGGGTTATGGATAGAAATAGTGTAAGGATT
>NW_026004729.1:0-2060 GCF_001458135.2 Marmota marmota marmota | reverse complement strand
AGCCCCTGTGTCCCTGAGCAAGGATCCAGCAAGGCTGCAGGGACCCTCCCCCTCCTCCACACGCCTGTGATAGTGCCCCCAGCTGGCACAGAGTGACCGTGTGAGCACAGGGTGCCCTCATCCTAACGTGTAACACGTCACCCAGCAGCTTGAGCCTTTGAGTCAGAGCACCCACCCACCCCAGGGAGCCCCCACTAGCTCTGAGGTCCCAAGATTGGCCCCTCCTGCTGCTCCCCAGGAGATTCACTTTCCTCCTTCCCCCTGGCCACAGGAGGACCCACCCAAGAGGCTTGATGGTTCTACTGCTGGAAGGTGAGGACACAGCCTGGCAGAGCTTGGGGACATTTTTCTTTTCTTTTTTTTTTTTTTTAAGAGAGAGAGAGAGAGAGAGAATTTTAATATTCATTTTTTAGTTTTCATCGGACACAACATCTTTGTTTGTATGTGGTGCTGAGGATCGAACCCGGGCCGCACACATGCCAGGCAAGCATGCTACCACTTGAGCCACATCCCCAGCCCGAGGGGGGGACATTTTTCTAACAGCCAGGCAAGGTGACAGTCACCTATAATATATGTGTGTATACAATCACACACACACACACACACACACAGGACTGAACAGATCCCCAGTCATTTTTCTTTCTTTCTTTCTTTCTTTCTTTTTTTTTTGAGACAGAGTCTCACTAAGTTGCTAAGGCTGGCCTTGAACTTGCAGGTCTCCTGTCTCAGCCCCCTACATTGCTGAGATTACAGGCATGAGACACCACACCTGGCCCCAGACATCGTTTTTAGTTGTACCATGATCCCAAAGTCATTGCTGCAGGCTCAAGTGTACAGAATACACAAAGAAGCAGGAGGCTAGATGCTCATGTGGCTTGTCCACTGGCCACCAAATGACACAGCAGGGAGAACCTGGCAAATCACCTGCCAGATGCAGTTCTCCTTAGGAATGAGAGAGAAACATCGGAACTCCTGTAGGAGGAACAGATCCAGGATCCCATCCTTGCCATGCCTGGTGGTACTTGTCTTTTGTCCCTCACCCCAGATCCAGATCCAACCTCCCCACTGCCTCCAAGCTTCTTACTGCAGACGTGTCCCCTTGGAGAGTGACTGTCCCAATTCGGGAACAACACTTTTGAGTGTTTTCATAGCCACCATGTGACTTGTTCCCACAAAGGACCTGTTGTTATTGACCTTGAGCAGAAGACACAGGTTCTACCAAGGTCATTTGATGGCAAGTGAGAAGACACAGGTGATGCAAGGTGACCTCTTGACCTCAGAAACCCAGGAGGCAGCACCTTCTCACAGCTCCCTGTGCCCATCACCAAACCCAATGCAGAGGGAGACGAACCCGAGGACCCCAGGGCTGAGCCCCCTTTCCAGGGCAAGGAGAGGGGTCCTGCCACAGCCACAAAGCCTCTGGCCCTTGTTACAGTCTCTTCCCAGTGTGGACGCAAGTGCTGGAGGCCGGGGGAAGGGTATTGGTGGTGATGCATTGAGTCCTGCTGGCTGGAGGGTCCTCAGGACAGATCTGGGTGTGGACAAGCTGGGGAGGTGCTAGGCAGGGCTCTGCCCTCCAAGGCAGCGCAGTCAGAGCCCCTCCCACTGCCACACTTCTCCTCCCTCCACCACTTCCTCCCCCAGGAAGTCTGAGGCTGTCTCCGGGAGAGCACTGAGCGGTGGGTGGCTCTGCAGTGCAGCCAGAGCCCGGCACCAGGCCCTGAGAAGCAGGAGGCCGCTCACTGTGGTGAGGCCCAGGGGCAGAAGGCTTGACAGCCCGGGGAGCACCTGATGGAGCCCGAGAATAACTGACAGCCACCAAGGGCCCCATGTCCTGTGCTTCTGCTGTGGCCAAGTGCACACAGCTGGGGCTCACACCTGTAAGATCCAGAGACAGAGCAGACCTGCAGGACACACTGCCAGGGAGGACAGCCAGAGGACAGAGGCTCCTGGTTTCTCTTCCCCGGGGATGGGTGAGACCAGCTGCGGTGGCCTGACCCCACCCACCCTCCTGCCCCTCCCTGGGACCCAGGGCTGGGTGCAGCTGGGTGTCAGAGCAC
>NW_026004728.1:0-2060 GCF_001458135.2 Marmota marmota marmota | reverse complement strand
GCAGAGGAGCCAATCAGCTAGATGTTGCTGGGGCGCTGTGAGCCAATCATCAGCTGGCAGTCTGAAAGTTTGCTGGGGCCCCTTCGGCTGTGGCTCTCAACAGTATTGGTACCAAAATAGACTTGAAGACCAATGATACAGAATAGAAGACACAGAGACAAACCCACATAAATACAGTTATCTCATACTAGACAAAGGCACCAAAAACATACATTGGAGAAAAGATAGCCTCTTCAACAAATAGTGCCGGGAGAACTGGAAATCTTTCCTTTTTTATTTCACTAATTTTTAAGCGCTTTTGTGCAAGACCCCCATACTAAGTATGTAAATGAGTTATCTAATTGTCTACCCTGAGTAAGAGTCTATTAATTCCCTATTATAGAGAAGTTAAAATACCTCAAAGAAAATCTCATTTCTAATAAATGTCAAAGATGGTTCTAGACCCATTTCTTTCTCTTTTTTTTCTAAGCTCTTCCAAGATATCATCTTTGCCTTTCCCAAAATTCCAAAATTCCTAGTCCCCCTTTTAATAACTGGCACTTGGCTGAATTATGTTTATATCACATATATATGCATATATATTATACAATACCATAAACTCATCAAGCTTAAGAATTGCCCTGAAATTCTTGTAGGGGAAATTGCCACACAATTGTCAGAGGATGGGTCGATGAAAAGAGAAAGAAATATCCCACAGGGTCTTTGGTCTCAAGGACTTTACAGTCTAGCAGGAGAGAGCATTTGTATATACAGAACTAAGTACTGCAACAAGAAAATCAATACAACTGAAAATTGTAATAGAGAAGTCTCATGATTATTGATAAAGTAATGACAAACTGTTATTTTCTGAGAATTAGATATCTATTCATAGCTGGTTCATGCTAGTATATACACTTGGTGGTTATTATCTGAGTTTTCAGTTCTGACTCCTTATTTCACTTTTCTGTGTTAAGAAACACACTGGTCTCAGTCTTATCCAGAGTCCCTCCCATGTGCCCTTGGGGTGGGGATGGAGAGGGAAGATGTTGAGCAAGATCTGGTTTATGATGATGGACGACCTCTCCTGGTTTACTCAGCCTGTGTGGGGATGGCCCTTAGCTTCCTCAATTTCCATTTAATTAACTTCCCCCTTTCTTTAGCTTCTCCCAGAGAAAGTGAGCTCTTGCTGCTTCTAAGAAATGTTTTGCCAGGTCCCACCCTTTTGGAAGCCGCCCTATGGAATGAGGAGGCCACCTTAATCTGACTTCCTATTTTTTACTACTTCCTCCTCCCCAAGCTCAAGGTTCCCTACAGCTGTCTTGGCTTTATCCTACCTAGGATGGTCCTCAGCCTCCCAGATGTCATAAATAATACTCATATCACTCATTTTATAAGCCCAATTGAACTTCTTCCTTACTCCCCGCTCTCCTTGAACTATCTCTGATTCTCTGATATTTCAGTCTCCACAGCGTGGGAACAGCCTAGAAGGTGCTTCTAAATGCCTAGAGATAAATCAATTTGCTTTTACATTTCACAGATAAAGAGCAAGAGGGAAGAAATAACTTAGTTGTCTCTACTTCCAAAATTTTGCAGAAAATGGGCAAGTGGCCAGCCCTGATGGTGAGGCCTGCCTTGCCCTGGTATTGCCCTTTTTCCAAGACAACCGTCCCCAGCACTCTTTGATTCAATTTCCCAAACTCACCATCTTGCTATCCCTCTCTCTTGTTCTTGAAGGGATAGATGGAATACATGAATTTTGTCAATTCAGGATTCGGCTCCAGGTTAAATGTGAAGTAAAGAGAGTTTTTATAGCTCCCCACCCGCCTCCCTGTCCGGAAACTCCCCAATGCCCCACACTTGGTGATCTAGGTGCCTAATCATGGCCACGCTGGCTCTGTAGGAGTCCCTCAGCCTCCACAAAGGAAAACAGAAAATCATGAAGCTGGGAATTTACCCAGGAGTATGGTCTGCTATCCCTCTAACTAATGTTACTTTCTTCATGTTAAGGAAGGAAGGAAGGAAGGAAGGAGAGAGAGAGAGAGAGAGAGAGAGAGAGAGAGAGAGAGAGAGAGAGAGAGAGA
>NW_026004727.1:0-2060 GCF_001458135.2 Marmota marmota marmota | reverse complement strand
TATATATATATTAATTGACACATTGTATTTGGCCACAATTATGGATATAGTGTGACATTTCAAAAACTAATGATCAGATCAGGGTAATTAACTTATTGATCATTTCAGACATTTATCATTTCTTGTTGATACCATTTGAAATATTCTTTATTAGCTATTTTGAATATTTAAAATATTCTGCATGAGCTATTCAACTAACTATTGCCAACCACAATTATGACAGTACTCAGGATCATTAGAAGTTATTCTTCCTATCCAATTATACCCTGGTACCTATTATAAGATGGTATCTTATTAGTAAATCCTCTAGAGTGGATTAATGCTATGTCCTCATATGGCAGAAGGGTTATAAGGGGCAAGATAGCCCCCTAAAACCTTTTATAAGATACTAATCCATTAATGAGGGTGGCACCTCATGGCCTAATTCTTTCCTGAATGTCCCAGTTTTTAAATGTTGCTGAATTGAGGATTAAATTTCAACATTATTTTTTAAAAATATATTTTAGTTGTAAATGGACACAATACCTTTATTTTATTTGTTTATTTTTATGTGGTGTCAAGGATCAAACCCAGTGCCTCATGCATGCTAGGCAAGTGCTCTACCACTGAGCTGCAATCCCAGCCCCTCAACATGAATTTTTGAGGAGACACTAACTTTCAAACTATAGCACCTCACTTAAAATAATGAATACATCATGTAATCAGAAAATCAATAAAGAATTAGGGAACTTGAGGAACACCATAAACCAATTATATCTAAAAGAACACTTGTCTAATCAAAGGAGAATATGTATTTTCCTCAATTATACATGGAACACTTTTCAGATTAGACCATATGCTGGGCCTCAAAATAAGTTTTAATAGAGTTGAAGACTGACATCAAACAAAGTAGCTTATGCAAGCACAATGGAATGGAACTAGAAATCAATACAAAAGGAAACCTAGAAAACTCACAAATATGTGAGAATTAAACATACATTTAAATATTCAATGGGTGAAAGAAGAAATACTAGGGAAAGTTATAAAATATCTTGAAATGAAGTATTTCAACAGAGCCAAACCTAAAATAGTGCAACTAAAATAGTGCTTAAAGATATATTTAAAGTTGTAAACACCTACACCTGAAAGGAAGAACTATCTCAAATCAATCAGTAACTTAATTATATACCTTAAGGAGCTGGAAAAATAAAAGCATACTAATCCAAAGTTAGCAGAAGGAAAT
Source organism: Marmota marmota marmota (assembly GCF_001458135.2). Classification (NCBI taxonomy): domain Eukaryota; kingdom Metazoa; phylum Chordata; class Mammalia; order Rodentia; family Sciuridae; genus Marmota; species Marmota marmota. The sequence continues at coordinate 838 of NW_026004727.1, read as the reverse complement.
ATATATATATATATATTATAATGGGGATAAAATAGAGAAAAAAAAAGAACATTTATGGGAAAATGCTGGTTCTTTTAAAAGATCAACAGAATTCACAAAACTTTAGTTGGATTAGCTAAGAAAAAAGAGAGTAGACTTACATTACTAAAACCAGAAATCAAAGAAGAGATTTCTACTGATTTTTAGAAATAAAAAGACTATAAGAGAATATCATGAACAATTGTAAACCAATAAATTGCATAACTGTGACAAATTTCTAGAAGCATAACCTGCAAACAATGATCAGAAAGAAAAAATCTAAGCAGACCTAGAACAAACAAGGAGATTGAATCAGCAATCCAAACCCTCCCAACAAAGTTTCAGCACGAGATGGCTTCACTGGTTAATTCTACCAAACATTTAAAAAATTAATACCAATGCTTCTCAGGCTCTTCCAAAATATTGAAGAGGAGGAAATACATGCTAACTGACTCTTTAAGGTCAGCATTATTCTGATATCAAGAGCCAGAGATTGTACAAGAAAATAAAACTGCAGACCAATATCCTTTAAGAATTTAGATGCAAAAATACTTTTCTACATACTAGTTAACTGAATCCATGAAATTTAATAGCATATGCCCAGGATTACACAATGACAAAGTACAATTCATTCCAGAAATATAAAGGTGTTTCAACATATGAAAGACAATATAATTCTCTACATTAATAGAGTTTTTTTTTTTAAATCACTCAATGAATAAAGAATGGAAGGCAATTTCCTCAAATTCTTTAGTCAATTACACTGTATGGTGAAAGCTTGAAAAATTGATTTACTAAGATCAGGAAAAAGAAAAGGATA
>NW_026004726.1:0-2060 GCF_001458135.2 Marmota marmota marmota | reverse complement strand
AAGGTCCCAGATGGGTATATAAACTTGGGAGTAAAAAGCATTGTTTAGTCTATGAGATTAGATTTAGATCAACCAGGAAGAGAAGATAGAGAAGAGAACTTTAAATTGATCATCTCTAAAGCATAAGATTACATGTTTTATTGGATTATTATAAGTCAATTGATAGGAGTATAAGGCATTGTATACATAATGAACAATTGATATCTATTAATTATATGCAAATTAATATCTCTGATGACAAACTTCATTCATAATAACTAACATCCCAGTTGAAAATATATTTCAATATATTGCAAATATCACACTTCACAGATGATTGCCTATTGTACTAACAACTTGGAATGTCTAATTAATTCCAAGTTCTGTTTTTAAATAATTACTAATATAAATGCATGACCAATTTTTGAACACCATAAAATATGCTTGTTATCAAAACACACCACTTATAATTTAATTTTATTTAATGAATCAAAAATTTGTCACCACATTGATTGATATCTCTGTTTCATTTATATCACCAATTGTGGGAATATTAGTTAATATGACATAACACCATTATATTAAGATTGTATACTTCCTGTCATTCTCTTTCTCTCCCTCCCTGTTGAGCAGAGTGAACTCTCCACCCCTACCCTCCCTCCTCTCTCTCTCTCTCTCTCTCTCTCTCTCTCCCTCCTGATTGCCATTTCCTGGGCTGCTTTCCTCTAACATACCCTTCTGCCATGATGTTCTGCCTCTACTTGGACCCAGAATCAACTCTGGACTGCGCCTCTGAAACCATGAGCCAAAATAAACTGTTCTTCATCTATTTTGTTCTTAACAGGGATTTTGGTCACAGTGACAAAAAGCTGACTAAAATAATATATATGTATACATTTTATGAATGTGTGCATGAGTGTTCATATGTGCACTCACATGCAGATGTTCATGTATATGTTCCACTGTGTGTGTACACGTCACATGTGTGTGTCTGTATGTACATATATCTCCTATGTACTATTTGCAAATAAGACTCTATACCCCATAAACCATTCTCTGGGATAGTGATAAACAGGGTATGTTCTAACACCAAACTCTTTCATCTGGTCTTAACAGTGAAATTCATGACCAGAAGAGTGTTTTCTTCTCTTGCACTCTGTGTGAGTTCTACATGTCTCATCTGAAGCTCTGGCCACTGCACAAGAGCCAGCTTCACACAGGTGGTCTGGAGGTGCCTCCCCTACTGCGTGACATAATCCCCACACTTTAGGGCTAGGGACTGCTTTGACACCAAGAAGTGGAAAACTGGCAAGCACCTGGCACATGAGCGTGAGGAGCAGAGAAGGCCAGGAGACAGAATAACTTAGGAGCTACCAATGACCAGTGAGGACCAGACCATTGGATAAATGCTTTTCTCTTTTGTTTTCCAGACAGATTATGTTGTAATACATTTCATAAGACTAGTCAAGAAGCCTTGCAGAATCAAGCACCAATTGCCCATAGCAGAGACCAACTCAGAAACACATCCTCAATTCCCTCTGCCTCTTCCCCATTTCACACTCTCCTTGCCCTGCCCTAAGCTCACTCCTGCCTTTGTCTCAGCCTTTACTCTCAGGGGAACATAAGATAAGAAGAGTTTCTTTGTAAGGAAGCCAAATATTGAATGATATTCACCACAGTCCTCTTATTTAAGAAGAACACAGATACTTTGAAATGTCTCAAATATTAAGAGAGAAAATGGGGTTTTTAGTCTGTTCTAATAAGCAGATAATTCAATTAAGGTTGTTTTTTGCTACTTAAAGTTTTATTTTACAGCAGATATTCTGTAACAATTTTTTGTTGAAATCAAAGCATATTATCTAGAAAGGGGACTTTCTACTGTTATTTAGTATGTTGTTGAAGGAATGTAACTTCAGCATCCACTCCCCCCCCCTTTTTTTTTTAAATGCCCCCCACACACTGATTTAGAAAGACAATGTGCTCAATTACAACACCAATTTTTTTTAGTCTTTCCTGCAGGTAAGTGGAGCTTTGTGTCTAATCTGCCAATGAGCTAAAAAAAAAAAAAAAAAAAAAAAAAA
>NW_026004725.1:0-2061 GCF_001458135.2 Marmota marmota marmota | reverse complement strand
TTCACGTGGCCACTTACTTCCCACCTGTTCTTCCCTGCTGTCTACTTGTTCTTGGGCACAGAAAGATTTAAATTATTAATATATCATCATGAAGGTTTCCTAATATACAGATCTTTTCCTTAGAGCTGCAATTGAATCTGCACAAACAGTTCTCCTGGCTTTAATGTAGGTGTTCAGATGAGGAGTCTCCCTGAGGCATTCTTCATTCAAAGCTCCCCACTCTTGAGCGGCAGTGCTATGGACAAGGGCAATACTAACAAAACTGCCCATCTGCTTCTCTTGCAGTACTGGACATTGAACCCAGGGACACCTGCCATCAGCTACATCTCCAGCCCTTTTTACTTATGACATAGGGCCTCTTTAAATTGCCCAGGCTGGACTTGAACTTGAGATCTTCCTGTGCCCCCCTCCCTAGATGCTGGGATGACAGGTGTGTGTCACCATGTCCAGCTCTTCTAATGTTTTTAAATAGTGGGTTGCAATGTAGCTGTTACTATAATAATTCAGGAATCTAACAGTCAGATAGTTGAATTAATCCTTTCCAGAGAAAAATGAGACTCGAACAGCATCTCTACATTGGTTTTGAATAGATTCAGTTGATGACATATATTTAAATTTGTGTTGCTTATGTGTGTCTTTATGTATCAACCTCCTAAATCCTTTTGACTTAGAATATTTAAACACACCACACAGAAACAAATCACAGACTGATCATCATAAACAATAGGCATCCTGGAAACGTGTGAGTGTATAGCAAATTATTACAAATTTGCAGCACACTGATGAAATGCAAAAGAATTCTAGTGTTCAAACACTTGGAAAAGTTCTCCCCAGCCCCATGTTCTACATTTTTATCAGTGCATTAGAGATATACATGATTGAGGTTCATTTTGACATAATTATAGAACCATGAGACATAATTTGCTCCAATTCAGTCCTCAGGAATTCCCTCTTCCCTTCCCCCCTCCTTCCCCATTTCCTAACTGAATGTTCTCCTGTTATAATTTTTTAACATCAGTGCATTCTGCATACACGTGATGGTGAGATTCACTGAGGTCCATTCGTACAGGAACAGGAAAGTTTGACCAGATTCCTTCCACTCTTCTTCCTTTGAACTGTCCCTCCTCCCTCCTCCTCAACCCTTTCTCTGCTCCACTGATCTCTCCCGTATTTTGTAGGATTAACCCACCCCTTTTATCCTTAATTCTCTTCTACCTCTGAGAGAAAATACTCATTCCCAGACGTGCTGAGTCTAGCTTGCTTCACTTAGCATGATCTCTTCAGTTCCACCCATTAACCAGGAAATGAAATAACGTCATTCTTGTTCATAGCTGAGTAATACTCATATATATATCACATTTTTTATGTTGAAATAAAATTTTGTTAAGGATTATTACAAATAGTGTTTTAAAATGCACATGATTAGGGCTGGGGTTGTGGCTCAGTGGTCAAGTGCTTGTCTAGCATGCTTGAGGCACTGAGTTCCATCCCCAGCACCACATAAGAAAAATAAAATAAAATAAAGATATTGTATCAATCTACAACAAAAAATATATATTTAAAAATGTAAATGATTTATATTTTGATCAACCTAAGCTACTTGTTACTGAAAATTTTTAATTTTTATTTTACTTGTTCTTTTTACATATACAGTAGAATGCATTTTGGTGTATTGTACATACATGGAGTATAACTTATTCTAATTAGTTATACTCCTATAGAAAACATCAATTCTGTAGGAATGGCATGAAGATCCTATTCTTGTGATTGTACATGTTGCAAAATAACCATGGTCATGTAGTCAATAAGACTGAGAATGTTATATCCAATTAATTCTACTACCTTCCTATTCTCCTCCCTCTCCCTTCCATCTAATCTAATGGATTTCCTTTCTTTTCTCCCTGCTGCCATGTTGTGGCTTAGCATCCATAAATCAAAGAAAACATTTGGCTTTTGGTTTTCTGGGATTGGCTTATTTCATATTTTCCAATTCCATCCATTTACTAGCAAATGCTATAATTTCATTCTTCTTTATACATTAGTAATATATCATTGTCTGTC
>NW_026004724.1:0-2061 GCF_001458135.2 Marmota marmota marmota | reverse complement strand
AACAGACGCTAGTATGGCAATATGTAAAACAGTGGATGTGTAACCGATGTGGTTCTGCAATCTGTATACAGGGTAAAAATGGGAGTTCATAACCCACTTGAATCAAAGTGTGAAATATGATATGTCATGAACTATGTAATTTTTTGAACAACCAACAATAAAAATTTTAAAAATAAATAAATAAATAAAATTAAAAAAATAATTTTAAAAGCTGATAATTAAAATGCTCAGCGGACTAAAAGACTAAAGGAGACTATAAAAAGGAAGCCTATATTTTTTTTAAAAAAATATAGAGAGTCTGAAAATAAACCAAACATAAATCCTGGAAATGAAAGACTCAATAAATCAAATTTTAAATTTCATGATGAATGCATTACAAACATATTATATCACACTGAATACAGAATCTTAGGCTTTAAAAATAAAGTATATGATTGTAGAAAATAAAGGCAAAAATAAAGGAAAGATGCTATGAGACCATGAGAATATGTCAAAAAAATATGACATAGTCAAAAAATTAAGAGACCAACTCTAAGAATCATTGGCATAAAAAAGCACTAAAAGCACAAGCTTTTTAATTTAATTTAATTTTATTTTATGGTATTGATGATTGAATCAAGGGATGCTTTACCATTAAACTACTGAGCTATATTCCAAGAGTTTTTATTTTTATTTCAAGATAGGATTTCACCATTGCTTAGGGCTGCACTAAATTGCAGAGACTGGCCTTGAACTTTTAATCTTCCTAACTTAGTCTCCCAAGCTGACAGGAGAGGTGCATGCACCTCTGCATCTGAAAATAATGCATAACCTTTTCAATGAAACAATATCAAAATTTCTTCCAAACCTTAGGAATGAGATGGAAATCAGAATACAAGAGGCATTTAAATCATTGAAAAGTCAAGATAAAAATATATCCTCCCCAAGACACATTATAATTAAAAGACCTAACATAGAGAATGGTGATAGAAAAGACACAAGAGAAAAATGGCTTGTCACATTTAAAGATAAAACCAGTTAGAATTACTACTGATATTTTAACATAGACCCCAAAATAATTTTATCTCACTCCACTGAGAGTGGCAATTATCAAGAATACAAATAATAATAAGTGCTGGTGAGAATATGGGAGAAAAAGTACACTAATATATCCCATATATTGTTGGTAGGACTGCAAATTTGTGCAAACACTGCAGTTTTTTTCTCCAAAGTAGTATGGAGATCTCTCAAAAAGACTGGGAATGAAACCACCATGTGACCCAATCATACCACTTCTCATTATTTGTCAAAAAAAATCTAGAATCAGCATACTATAGTTATACAGGCACATCATGTTTATAGCAATGCAACTCAGAGTAGCCAAGTAATAGAAGCAACCTCAGATGCCCATCAACAAATGAATAGAAAAAGAAAGTGAATGAAAATCTTGACATCAAGATATTTGACCAACACGGGGCATATAGTAAAGAGAAAGCATCTTATTAAAAGTCCATTATATAAAAGTAGAAGAGGTCTTCAGTCATAAAGAAGAAGGCAATTGTGCCATTTGCTGGTAAACAACAACAACAAAAAAAAAAAAAAACTGGAGAGCATTCTGCTAGATAAAATAAACCAGATTCATAAGGTCAAAGGTCAAATGTTTTCTTTCATATGCTAAAGCTAGAGGAAAATGCAAAAAAGATAGTAGAATCACATGAAAACAGGGGATAAGTGAAATATAGGAAGGGGATTGATGAGGAGAGAGAAAGGACAGTAAAATCGGTAAACAGTATAATGAAATTTACCAAACTATGCTTTGTACATAAATAAATATACCATGGTAAATTATACTATATTTTGGAATATATGTGTGTATGTGTGTGTGTATATATATATATATATATATATATATATATATTTAATATATATAATTCAATACAAACACACATATACATAGAATTAGAAAAGCAATATACATATAGGTGTGTGTGTGCGCGTGTGTGCGCGCGTGTGCGCGCGTGTGTGTGTATATATATATATATATATATATATATATATATATTCCATTAAAACCAATAAATA
>NW_026004723.1:0-2061 GCF_001458135.2 Marmota marmota marmota | reverse complement strand
ATAGAAACTTAATCTACTCTTCATAATGCTGGTATAGATTATGTTTTGTTGCGATTGAATTTATGTAAAATTTGTTGTTTGAGTTTGTGTCGAATATTTTCAGTATCTTATTTTCATATTGTTTTTTTCATACTTCTTTTATTCATGCAGATGGATGATCTTACTACAAAGATGAAAAATGCATCTTCAAAGCATTTACATTTGAGAACAAACTATGACTGTTTTATGCAGAACTTGTTTTTTATAAAAAGTATACAAGATACATTTGAAAAAATAGAAAGGAATCAAAAGAAGTTGGAAGAAAATGTAGTAAACTTTCCAAGGCACACACGGAGCACTCGAATAGAACGAGGCCAAGGAGTATGGTGGGAATGTGACATTGAACATCGAGCAAGATGGGATTTAGACGAGAAGCAAAAACAAGTATTTCTGATTTTACAGGCTATCTTACTTATCTGCAATTTGCTTTAATTCATTTCATTGTAAACTGTATTTTGGATATACGTATTATAGTTGTATTCTATATCTCTTGAGGAAAGATGTTGTGTAGATTTCTAAGAGAAGGAAGACATTTGATGCCCCTTCAAATACCACAATTTACATCATCCTTTCAGCTAATTTGATCTGAGTAATAATTTTCATCAGATAACTGTTGGATATTTGATAATAGTGGGCATAAGTAAGACTATGAGGAGAAAAAAATGTGATGCAGAAATATACTTTTGAATTGTTAAATTAAAATTTTAAACTTTCATATTTTGAATTGATTCTATTATTCTTTAAATTGTTGGATGATCTGAGTGCTAACATGTGAATGATTCATTACTTTGAGCACAGATCAATGGTAGATAGCCTAGCCTGTGCAACGCCCTGGGTTCCATTCGCAGTAGAAAGGAGGAGGAGGAGGGCAGGGAATGAGGAGGGAAAGGGGGAAAGGAAGAACTCAGTTATTATTATTGGTTCAGATTTAATGTAATTGATACTGATGACAGAAGTTTACAGTCTAATATTTTTTTCTTCACATTTAAAATTGCTGTCTGAATTTTTGACTCAGAACTAAATAAAATAACTACATAATAATTATTTGGGTTCTAATTAGTTTTAAAATATATTCTTTTTATTTTCTTTAGACACAAGAAGCAGCTCCAGAAATTACAGAGCCGTTCAGAAAGACTGATTTTACTTCAATAAAAATTCAGCTGGAACTCAGAATTAGCCATCTGGAATCTGAACTGAAAATTCTAAGAAATGCAACTGAGAGAATATAGGCACTTCCATATAGAACAATCCAGATTCCACAAGTATGTCAAAACCTAGACTGAAAGAGAGCAACTTAGTCTCCTTAATTTGTGTCTACTGCATAACTTTGAGACAGGTTGATGAGATTGGTAGCATGCAAAAGCGAACTAGACCCTATAATTTGTGGAAGTAATGTTAGGAAATGAATGTACTCTTGAAATATTAGTCTAGGAAGTTTATCTTTCACTCACCTTTGCATTTTACATCTGAAGGTAAACTATTAAGCTTTCTTCCCTTAGTGTTCTTCTGTATGTAATCTGGTCTATTAGACTTTTAGTTAAGTATTTTTTGAAGTTTTGTGATTCATATAGTTATATTGTGACAAAACTGCTTCTACATGGAAACATGAACAAGTTTCACAATTTTTGAAAGATTATAACTGAAACCTTAAGTGTCCAGTGTTGCTATAACTACACTCTGGGCACATTCTGACACCTGACAGATTAACTGATTTTTATTTTAATTTTTAAATATTATCCTTACATGATATCTAGAGACAAAATGTTCTATATAGTTTTTCCTCTCTACATTGTCATACTTGTGATGATAGGAAGTATAACCTGCAAAGTGGTTAAAAATATTCTGATGATCAGTGTTGGGGCCTGTGAATGACAGAATGAATGGGCAGTCTCCTGAAGCCCTGGTAACAAATTCATGGGCCAACTTTCTAGGCAGCAGCTTTAATCTATCTTGATCACCCACTCACCTATCTTGTTCTGAACCAGTGGCTGTTGCTCTGAATTGTCTCAGTGTCAAATGCTT
>NW_026004722.1:0-2061 GCF_001458135.2 Marmota marmota marmota | reverse complement strand
CACTTTCATTTGAAAGTGTTTGCCAAGTTACCACAGAACTTCAAGTTTACTCGAATCTCAGCAAATATTTTTTCATCTGAACTTGTTAATAATTTGAAAGAATGATTGGTACTCCAGTGGAACTTGGACCCTCAAATTATATTCTACATGGTTGAAGCAATCGTTTTAAGGAACACTTTGAATTTTTAGGTTTCATTTGGTGTTCCTCTATAGGAATAGAGGGAGTTGGAACTCTAAATCAAATATGGCTTGTGCTAGCTGCTTTAAACTTGACACACTCAATTAGTGTTCACTCATTCTCTATGCTTTTTTCCTTTTGAAGTAGCCCTAAGCAGAGGCAAGGAAAAAAAAAAACTTTCATTTGAAAGCATTTGCAGTGCTTCCACAGAACTCTGAGTTTACAGGAATCTCAGCAAATATTTTTTACCCAATCTTGTAGATACTTTGAAGGAATGATGAATACTCAAGTCACACTTGGCTCTCAAAATTTTATTCTTTTCAGCTGAAGCGTTCATTAGCAGGAACACTTTGAAATTTTGGGTTTCACTACATTTTCCACTGTAGGGATAGAGGCAGTTGGAACTGCAAATCAAACATATTTTCTGCTAGCTTCTTGAAACTTGACAAACTCAATTAGTTCTCAGTGTTCTCTTTATGCTTTGTACCCTTTTGATGTAGCCCTAAGAAGAGGCAAGGGAAAAAAAAACTATCATTCAAAAGCATTTGACATGTTTCCACAGGACACGGAGTTTACTGGAATCTCGGCAAATATTTTACCACCTGATCGTGTTGATACTTGAAGGAATGATCAGGAATTCAGTCGTTCTTGGCCACACAAGTTTTATTCTTCTAGGTTGAAGCTTTCGTTTGCAGGAACACTTTGAATTTTTCGGTTTCACTTCGTTTTCCCATATAGGGATGGAGGCAGCTGGAACTCTGAAACAAACATGGTTTTTGATAGCTGCTTGAAACTTGAAACACTAAATTAGTTCTCAGTGCCCTCTCTATGATTTGTTCCATGTTTATGTAGCCCTAAGCAGAAGCAAAGAAAAAAAACCCTTTCATTTGAAAGTGTTTGCCTTGTTTCAACAGGACACCTAATTTACTGGAATCTCTGCAAATATTTTTTTCAGCATATCTTGTTGATACTTTGAAGAAATGATCGGTACCCCAGTCACATTTGGCCTCCCAAATTTCATTCATCTAGGTTGATGCTTTCAATTGCAGGAACACTTTGAATTTTTAGGTTTCACTTCATTTTCCCATATAGGGATTCAGAAATTTGGAACTCTAAATCAAATATGGTTTGTGGCAGCTGCTTGTAACTTGACACACTCAATTAGTTCTCAGTGCACTCTCTTTGCTTTCTTCCCTGTTGAAGTAGCCCTAAGCAGAAGAATCGGAAAATAACTTTCATTTTAAAGGGTTTGCCAAGCTTCCACAGAACTCGGAGTTTACTGGAATTTCAGTAAATATTTATTTCACCTGCTCTTGTTGATACTTTAAAGGAATAATCTGTAGTCCAGTTCCACTTGGCCCCTCAAATTTCATTCTTCTGGTTTCAATCCTTCACTTGCAGGAACACTTTGAATTTTTAGGTTTCACTTCCTTTTCTCCTATGGGGATGGAGTCAGTTGGAACTCTAAATCAAACATTTTTATGCTAGCTGCTTGAAAATTGACACACTCAATTAATTCTTAGTGCACTCTCTATGTTTTTTTCCATGTTGATATAACCATAAGCAGAGGCAAAGAAACAACACTCTCATTTGAAAGATTTTGCCAAGCTTCCACAGAACTTTGACTTTACTGGAATCTCAGCAAATATTTTTTCACTCATTCTTGTTGATACTTTGAAGGAATGGTCAGTACTCAAGACACACTTGGCCCCCAAATTTCAGTCTTCTAGGTTATAGCATTCGTTAGTAGGGACACTTGGAATTTTTAGGGTTCACTTTGTTTTTCACTCTAGAAATAGAGGCTTTTGGAACTCTAAATCAAACATGGTTTGTGCTAGCTGCTTGAAACTTGACACACTCAATTAGTTCTCAGTGCACTCTCT
>NW_026004721.1:0-2061 GCF_001458135.2 Marmota marmota marmota | reverse complement strand
CTCCTCCTCCATCTCCTCCTCCTTCTCCATCTCCTCCTCCACTCCTTCTCCTCCTCCATCTCCTCCTCCTCCTCCTCGTCCTGCTCACCCACTGCCCCTGCCTGGGTCCCTCCCTGACTTTCCATCATATTTCATCAAAGCCGTTCTCTTTGGGGCCCTGACTCCCTCCTCAGCCCCCCTCCATCTCTCCGTGTACCTGCCGTGCCCTTTAGTGCACCCTGTGTCTCTTGACCTTCTTGTGACACTCAGCATAGACACAGCCCTGGGACTTTCCACCTGCTCCTTCCTGCCTTTTAGTGTCTGGGTGTTTTATGTACGATTTCTTCTACCCACTGTATAAGAATATCAGCATTTAATTCAGTGGGTTCTCAACACCATTTATATAGTTAACATTTTTATCACTCTGGAGGGAAATTTGTGTATCTGTTTTCCTCAGCCCTAAGACTTAGGCAACCACTACCTGCTCTCTCTCTCTCTCTCTCTCTCTCTCTCTCTCTCTCCTTCTCCTTCTCCCTCTCTCCCTCTCTCCGTCTCCCCCCTCTCTCATTGCCTTTTCCAAACATTTAATTAAATGAAGCACACAGTTTCTTTCTCTCTACGTGTTGTCAGGGTTCATCTCTGTTGTAGCACAGATACATCGTATAGATGCAAAACAGGCAGCATGCTGTACATTGTCCTTTTTGATGACCGTATAATATTCCATTGTGTGAATGAGCCACCCTTTGTTTTTCTGATCATCTTCTGCTGCACATTGGGTCCTTTTCTCCTTTTCTGTATCATGATGTGATTATGATGTAAACATTCATGCACACACTTTTCTGTAGGATGATGTTTAATTTCTCTTGCCTATGTGCTTGGAATCAAGTTGGTGGGTCACTTGTGGACCTCTCAAATTCTTTTACAATCCATCTGCAATATTTTGCACGAGGGTCCTTTTACCTCCTAACCACGTTTTCTTCTCTCTCTCTTTGAGCACAACCATTGTACTGAGTGTAAATGGGCACAATATTCTCATTATCATGCGCAATTTCCCCCTGTGGAAAATGATGTTGAGCAACTATTCCTGGGAACATTAGCCACGTAAACACTTATCCGGACAAAAACACCTATTCAGAGTCTCTATTTTAATTTGCTGGTTAACCTTTTTATAACTCAGATTTAAGACATTTAAAAATAGAATGTTCCAGATAGACCCACCTTGCTTCTCAGACACAGGTTTCACCAACATTTCATCTCACTCTGTTTGTGATCCATTTAGTAAAATGTGCTTCTCCGATCAAGCATGTTTCCAAAATATCAATTCTTAGTTTTACTGAACAACAACTTAGGATAATGGCTCTCCTCTGTCTAAACAGATGGGTACATTAGAGAGAGAGAGAGAGAGAGAGAGAGAGAGAGAGAGAGAGAGAGAGAGACATTGATTTTATAGCTGGGCCACACGTTGGATGGTAGATGAAATAATCCACCTGTAATTTGAACAAGGCAGGGGGGGCGGCACCTGCCTGCAATCCCAGGAACTTGGGAGGCTGAGACAGGAGGATCTGAGTTCAAGGCCAGCCTCAGCAACTTATCAAGACCCTAAGCAACTCAGCCAGACCCTGTCTCTGATAAAACATAAAAAAAAAAAAAGGCTGGGGATGGGACTCCGTGGTCAAGTGCCCCTGAGTTCAATCCCTGGTACAAAGAGTGAGGGGTTTGGGGGAAGAAAAAGAGGCCAGAGACCTTGTTGTGGAGAACGTTGAAATCAGATCCAAAGGGATTTACTGAGGGATTGATGTGGGTGTGAGAGAACGAGGTGACCTGAGGACGTCAGGACTGGCCATCTTATGAACAGGTGGGAGATGGAAAGGAATAGACGATGGAAGGAGCAGGTTTAGGAATGGCTCCTGTGAGACATGTTAAGGTGCAATGGCATCATCTGTGTTGAACGCCCACGTGCAAGAGAGCACACACACAGGAGTCGGGGTCACTGGAGAGAATCGGCTCCCTCATGGGACATTTCTGTAAATATTGTGTATGTGAATTCTAAACAATGGAGTGAGATCCCTTCCTTCTCCCCAC
>NW_026004720.1:4373-7205 GCF_001458135.2 Marmota marmota marmota | reverse complement strand
CCCTAACTCTAGCCATAATCCTAACCATAACTCTATCCCTAACACTAGCTCTAACCCTATCAATTACCCTAATGATAATCATAAACCTAATGCTAACCCTAAGCATAACCCTAACCTTATCCATTACCCTAAATCTAAACTGAACCCTAAACCTAACCTGAAACATAAACCTAACCCTATCCATTACCCTAACCCTAACTCTACCCATAACTCTACTTTGAGTCCTAACCCTAAACCTTAACCTACCCCAACCCAAAACCTGACCCTGACCATTTTAATACTCTTAGCTCTAAACCTGAACCTTACCCTAAACGTAACTCTGACACTAGACATAGCCATAAACCTTACCCTAAAATTATCCCTAACCATAAACCTAGAAATGATATTAGCCCTAGCCCTAATACTTGTCATAACCCTAACACAAATGCTAGCCCTCATCCTACCACAAACGTAGCCTTGACCCTAACCTGTATCCTATCTTATCCCTACCCCTAATTTTATCCCGGGCCTAGTTCTGAACCAAGCTATAACCCCACCCCTTCCCCTAAACCTAACCCAAACCCTAGCCCTAAACCTAAACCTACAACTAACCCTAGACCTGCCTAGCCTTAATTTAGCCCTAACCCTATCCCTAACACTAGCACTAAGACTAACTCCAACTCTCACCTAGCCCTATTCCTAGTTCTAACTCTATCCCTTACCATAACCCTAACACTTGCCTTAACCTTAGTCCTAACCCTAGCCCTAGCCCTAACCTTTGATCTAACCATAACTCTAAATCTAACCCTAAACATAACCATAAAACTCACATTAACATTAGCCCTAACACTAATGCTAATTCTAAAACTAGCCCTAACCTAGTTCTAGCCCTAAAACAAAACCCAGCCATAACCCTAACCCTAAACTTTAACCTAAACCAAAACTTAACCTAAGACCTGGCCCTAACCCCAGCCCTAATTCTTGTCCTATCCTAATGCTAAAACTAACCTTGCCCCTGACTCTGACCCTGCAACTAACCCTACCTCTAACATCAGCCTAAAAATAAACCTGACCCTAAAACTAGACATAGCCCTAAATCTAATGCTAAAAGTAGCCCTAATCATAACCCTAGTTCCTACATTAGCTGTAGCCCTAACCCTAGCCCTAACCTAATCCAAAACGTAGCCCTAATTGGAGCCCTACACCTCCTTTTAACCCTAACCCTAATCCTGGCCCTAGAGCTAAACATTACCCTAAATTTAAACCTAACCCTAAAACTTGCCCTAACACTAAACCTAACCCTAGCCTTAATCTTAAGCATAAACCTAGACCTAACCCTAGCTCTAACCCTATCCATTACCCTAATTCTAACCCTAACCCTAATGCTAACTCTAGAATAACCCTAACCGTATCTCTAACCCTAAATTTATCCATTACCCTAAACCTAACCTGAACCCTAAACCTAACCATATCCATTATTCTAACCTTAGCCCTAAACCTAATGCTAATTAGGGCCCTAACCCATAAACTTAACCTGATCCAAACCATAACTGTTAACAGAAATCTAATAATAACCCTATCTCTAAAACTGACCCTAGCCCTCAACATAACACTTACATTAGAACTAGCCATAAACATAAACCTCACCCTAAAACTAACCCTAACCATAAACCTAGACCTGACATTAGCCCTAGCCCTAATCCTAGCCCTAAGCCTAACACAAAACCGAGCCTTAATCCTAGCACTTAACCTAGCCTAGTCCTAACCCTAACCCTAACCCTAGCCCTAAAACTAAGCCTAGCCCTAACACTAATCCTAGTGCTAACCCTTGTATTAATTTTGACCTAAACCTAACCCTAGCCCTAAGACTAACTCTAACTGTCACTGTAGATCTATCCCTGGTTTTAAACCTATCCCTTAAAGTAACCCAAATCCTAGCTCAAAGCCTCTCCCCAACCCTAGCCCTAACTTTTGCCCTAGCCCTAAACCTAGATCTAATCCTAACTAAATCTAACCCTAACTCTAAGCCTAAACCTTACCCTAACACTAGCCCTATGCCTAATGCTAAATGGAAAACTAGCTCTAACCTTAGCCCTAGCACAAAATAAAACTGAGTCATTGGCTTAACCCAAAACCTTACACTAAATGAAACCCTAAATATATAGCTAGCCCTAACCCTAGCATTAATTCAAGTCCTAGTTCTAACTCTAGAACTTACACTGACTATGACTCGGACCCTAACAATAACCCTAGCTCTATACATCACCCTAACCCTAAACCTAACCCTAAAAATAACCTAATTGGAACTCTAGATCTTAAATTAGCCATAGCCCTGCCCTAACAGAAAACATAGCCCTAATTTGAGACCTAAACCTAGCTTTAAACCTAACCCTAACTTTAACCCTAGCCCTATCCCTAACCCTAATACTATCCGCAACCCTAGCTCTAACCCTGTCCCTTACCCTAAGCCAAATTTTCATTCTAATGCTACCCTATTCCTAACCCTAATCCTTATCCTACCCCAAACCATAACTCTAATACTAATCCTAAACCTAGCCGTCATTCTAGCCCTAACCCTAATCCAAACTCTAACCCTAACCCTGAACCTAATCTTAATAATAACCTTATAACTAACCCTAGCTCTAACCCTATATATTATCCTTATGATAACCCTAATCCTAATACTAACCCTAGGCCTAACCCTAACAGTTTGGCTAACCTGAAAATTCTCCATTCCACTAAAACCTACATTGAACCCTAAACCTAACCCTATGCATTACTCTAACCATAACCCTAATGCTCATTTAAGCCCTATCCGTAAACATTAAGCTAAAACAAACTCTAATCCTGATA
>NW_026004720.1:0-3780 GCF_001458135.2 Marmota marmota marmota | reverse complement strand
TAGCCCTAACCCTAGCTCTAACCCTATCCATTGCCATCAACATAACCCTAACCCTAATGCTAAACCTAGTCCTAAACCTAACCCTATCCCTAATCCTAACCCTATCCATTACCCTAATCCAAACCTAGACCCTAAACCTCACCCTCTCATTAACTTAACACTAACCTTAATGCTAATTTGAGCCCTAACTTTAAAACTTAACCTAAACCAAACCATAACCCAGACCCTGACTGTAAAATACTCCTAGCTCTAAACCTGACCCTAACCCTAAAACTAACCCTTACACTACATGTAGCCATAAACCTAACACTAAAACGATCTTCAACCAAAACCAAAGACCTGATATTAGCACTATCCCTAAACTTAAAACAAACTCTAGCCCTCATCCTACCCCTAAACTTAGCCCTAATCATAACCCTAACCTTAACCATAGCCCTAACCTAATTCTAACCCTCACCCTCTCACTATACCAAGCTATAAAACCATCCCTTACCCTAAACTTAATCCTAACCCTAACCCTAATGCTAGACCTAAGCTGAACACAAACCCTAGCCTTAATCCTAGCCCTAATTTAACCCTATCCCTAATTCTAATGCTAAACATAGACCTAAGACTAACTCTAACTCTCACACTGGCCCTATCCCTAGTACAAACCATATCCCTTAACTTAACCCTAACCCTAGCCCTAAACACAGCCAAAAACATAGCCATAACCCTTGCCTAATCCTTATTCCTAGTCCTAAACCTAGATCTAACATTAACTCTAACACTAACACTAAGCCTATGCCTAACATTAACACTAGCACTAACCCTAACACTAATCATGAAACTAGCCCTAACCCTAAAACCAGCAGTAAAACAAAACTGAGCAATAGTCTTAACACTAAATTTTAGCTTAAACCAAATCCTAGCACTACACCTAGACCTAACCCTAGCACTAATTCGAGACCTAACCTTAACTTTAATACTAACACTGCTCTGACTCATATCCTAACACTCACCCTAGCTCTAAACACCACCCTAACCTTAAACCGAACCCTTACAGTATTTATATCCTCATTTCCTGTCCTAACCCTAACCCTAAACCTAACCCTGACCTTGACTATTAACCTACCACTAAGACTAGCTCTAAATATCACAATAACCTTAAAACTAATACATTAGAGTTTTAACACCTAATTATAATCCATAATTTAACCCTAATTGTTAACCTAGTTCTTACATTAGCCATTGCTCTAAACCTAGCCCTAATCCTAATACAAAAACTAGCCCTAAACCAAGCCCAAAACCTAGCTTTAACCCTAAGCCTTGCACTAACCCTAGCCCTATCCCTAGCTCTAACACTATCCCTTACTTTAAGCAAAAACCTAACACTAAAGCTAACCCTAATACTTAACCTTACACAAACACTTACCCTACTAGTCCTAACCCTAGCCCTCATTCAAGCTCTAACCATAACCCAATCCCTAACCCTAACCCTGACCCTTATTCTCACCCTAACACTAATCGTAGGTCTAAACTTGAACCTAACCCTAAATTGAAACCTAACAGTAGTCCTTCCAGTAAACTTATACCTAAACCTAATCCTAACACTAGCCCTAGACCTAAACCTAATCCTAAATCTAGCCATAACTCGAACCCTAGACCTATAGAAAATCCTAGACATAGCCTTAACAATAAACCTTGGTGTAAGCCAAACACTAACTCTTCCCCTAGAACTAACCCTAGTCCTTTAATTCTAACCATAACCTTAAGCTGAACACTGACCTTGACACTAACAGTAACCCTAGCTCTAAACACCACCCCAAACCTAAACCTAACCCTAAAACTATACATAGCCCTAACATTAACCCTAAAACTAGCCTATATCATAACAAGTTCTTACATTAGCTGTATCCCTAACCTATCGCAAAACATAGCCCTAATCCATGGCCTATCCTAGCTTTAACCTAAAGCTAATCCTCATCCTAACCATAGCCCTAACACTAAACCTAAGCCTAAACCTAGACCTAATCCTTAGCTTAACCCTAACTCTAACCTATCCAATACTCTAATGATAACCCTAACCCTTATGCTAACCCTAGGACAAACCCTAATCCTATCCCTAGCCCTAACCCTATCCAGTACCTTACACTTAACCTGAACCCTAAACCTAAAACTATCATTACCCTATCCTTAACAATAATGCTAATTCAAGCCTTAAAACTAAACCTTAACCTAATAAAAACCCTAAACCTAACCCTAACTCTAATAATACCCCTAGCTCTAAACCTGACCCTAACCATTAACCTAACCCTTAAATAGACCTGGCTATAAACCTAAACCCAACTATCCCTAACTGTAACCCTAGACCTGACTTTTGCCCTAGCTCTAATCCTAGTCCTAACCTTAACAAAAACCTTATCCACATCCTAGACATAAACTTCACCTTAATCATAAACCTAACCCTAACCCTAATTCTAACCCTCACCCTAGCCATAAACTAGCTATAATCCCAACCCTTACCCTAAAACTAACCCTAACCCTAAACCTAACACTAACCCTCGCCATAAACCTAGGCCTAACCCTAACACTAACCCTTGCCCAAAGACTAACTCTAACTCTCACCATAGCCCTATACCGAGTTCTAATCCAATCCCTTACCATCACCTTAAACGTAGCCCTAAACTTAGCCATAACCCTAGCACTATCCTTAGCCCTAGCTCAAACCCTAGATCTAAAACTAACTCTAAATCTAACCCTAAACCTAAGCCTAAACCTCACACTAACACTAGCCCTAACCCTAAGAGTAATCCTAAAATTAGCCCTAACCCTACCCCAAGCCCTAAAACAAAACCGAGTCATAGCCCTAACCCTAACCCTAAACCTAAACCAAACACTCACCTTACACCTAGCCCTACACCTATGTCTAATTTTAGTCTGAAGTCTAACCTGAAAAGTAATCCGGACACTGACTCTGACCCTAACACTAACTCTAGCTCTAAATATTGTCATAACTATAAACCTAAACTTAACATTAGACGTAGCCCTAACCCTAACCATATAACTAGCACTAATCATAAACTACTTCATACATTACCCGTAGCCTGAACCCTAGCCTTAACCTAACCCAAAACTTAGACTTAATCTGAGTCCTAAACCTAGCTTTAACCCTAAACTTAAACCTAACCTAAACAAACAAAAGCCCTAATCCTATTTATAACCCTAGCCCTAATCTTAGGTCTAATTCTATCCAATACCCTAATGATAACCCTAACCCTTATACTAAACATTAGGCCTAATCTTAAACTTATCCATTACACTAAACCATATCTAAACCCTAAACCTAACTCTGTCATTAACCCTAACCCTAAACCTAATGCTAATTTGAGCCCTAAAACTTAACTTTAACCTAAACCAAACCCTAAACTTGAACCTGATCCTAATAATAACACTAGCTGTAAGCCTGATCCTTACATTAAACCTAACCCTTACACTGGACCAAGCCATAAAACTAACACTAAATCTATCCCTAACTATAACCCTAGACCTGGCATTAGCCCTAGCTCTAATACTAGCCCTAACCCTAACACAAACACTAGCCTTCATTCTAGCCATAAACCTAGCCTTAATCATAACCCTAACCCTAACCCTAGCCCTAATCCTAATACTAACTCTCACCTTAGCCCTCAACTTATCTATAACACACTCCCTTACCCTACATGTAACCCAAATTCTAACCCTTAACTGAGGTCTAAACCTAACACTAACCCTAGCCCTAATTTAGCCCCATCCCTAACC
>NW_026004719.1:0-2061 GCF_001458135.2 Marmota marmota marmota | reverse complement strand
GGGGGCCGCTTGCAGAGCCCGTTGGGCGGTGGCTGCGGGATTGGACCTCTGCGCCCGCGTGGCCGGCCAAGATTCACTTGTCTGGGGCCAACTGTCACCTCTAATATAACTTACTACTTCCTGGCAGGTCTCCTTTCAGCGGAATTTTGCTAGAAGTTCCTCAGTAGGTAGAATGTAGCTGTTTTAATGGGTGTTTCTGATCCGGTTAATGTGGAGATACTGAAAGTGCTGCTTCCTTGCCGGCCGCCATGTTGGATCCCCCCTATGTCAGAATCTTGAACATGGTCTTCTAGCTTCTGGTGTTACTATTGAGAAGTCAGAAGCTATTCTAATTCTTCGTACTTTGAAAGCAACCTATTTATTTATTTTTCCTTTGGAAACTCCCTTTTATCTCCTAAACCCTAAATTTTATAAATGTTTGCCTTCATGTAGGCCTTTCAAATATTTTTTGTTGTTATTAAATGGGTCCTTTTGATCAATGAATTGGTAGACTTCAACTCTGGGAAATAGTTTTAGATTATTCCTTTAATGATTTCTGACTCCTTATTTTTATCTCTCCTCTTTTATTTGTTGATTTGAACCTTTATCGTAGTGAAACAAACCACTTCATTGCAAATATCTTTCAAAACCACACTAAAAAGTCATTTCTAAGAGTCTAGCACAGTGCCTGGCAAAGATTTTTTAAAAATAGCTAAATGTATGTTGAATACATGGCAACTCTGATGACCTAATGGAAAGTATTACAATGCAATCTTTGCTTATGGTTAGTCTTACTTCATAGTAATTTGTCTTCTTTCTCTGGCACCATCTGTCTCAAAGGAGATGTAACAGGCATATCCAGAGAATGTGATTTTATCCTCCTCTTGCAATTCACCCTGGAGCTATTTACTGGAAATATTTTCTAACATTTGGATCTTCCTGGGGCACTTATTCACTTCTTTGGCTTTTATGTACTACTATATTCAATGATACTCTCTAGTGGGCCATGATTTTGAAAGCCATCCAATTGGCATTTCTGAAAACAGTCTTAAGGGCTAATTTTGGATAGAACTATAATTAAATACCCTGTCAACTAGAACTCTGCCCAGAAGAGGTGATTGGTACTTAAGCAAGACTCAAAGATGAGATCAAATATAATTCTCAAAAGGTTGGCTTATTTTCCAGGTTTCTGCCCCTTTAACAATAAAAAGCTTAGAATTAACAAGTCACATTTAAGTATACAAAAACTGGGTCAATTATAGTAATGCTTGAGATAACATTTCTGTGAGGATCTAAAAGCTATTTAATACTCAAATCTATCTTCAAAGTAAGCTTTCATCATAAGTAAGATAGTCAGCATACCTATCAATAACTTTGTGACTTGGGGGATCTCTTCCTTCACAAACATGGAACTTAATTACCACATGCCCATCTGCTACAGCAAGTCAATTTTCATCATTATAGTGTTTTGGGCATTAACATGGGAATCCCCAACTAAGTAATTTGGGTGTTATATGAACTAGCTTATCTTCTTTTGTGGTAGAATATTTATTAAGAATGGGGCCTTTGCAAGAAGCTACGCTCCATAATATCCTTGGGAATTCAGAGGACTGATTTTTTTTAACCATTGCTAACCAGCTACCATCCCCCAGTGTGTGCGCATGCTTGTGAGTGCATGTGTACACACATACACACACACAAACATACTCATAACCTTAAAAATTTTTCACCTGTATTTCACCATAAGAGAAATAAAGAATGCTTCATACATGGTGTTATACTTTCCAGAAAAGATAAATATATGCCAATCTATAAATTCTTGAATCCAATGAAGCCTAAGTGAGATATATGTAATATATAAAAATAAATTCCAACCAGCACACGATACTGAAATTGCAGAACACCAAAGGCAAAAAAAAAAAAGATTTTTAAAAGTCACAGTTTAAATAATAGTTGACCTCTCAAGAGCTACAACAGAAGTCAGATGACAATGGGATAATATTTTCAAAGTGTTGAAAGAAAATAACTGTCAACAAAGAATTTCATAACCGTATAGCGATACCAGACTTCAAACTATACTAC
>NW_026004718.1:0-2061 GCF_001458135.2 Marmota marmota marmota | reverse complement strand
ACTCTAGGTCCTCCTGAATATTTAGGCTGTCCTTCATTGTTTGTACCCCTTTTCTTCCTTGCTTTTTTATGCTGCTCATGTTACTTCTTGTTCTGTTTGACTGCTGAGTTACTGTTTACTCTTATAAATTTATTTGATGCTGTGACGCTCACCACAATACTGGCTACACGCCATGTCTGCTGCTCCTGGGAGCCCTGTTGCGCTGGTTTCAATGCAGTTATCTCCTCCGCCCGTGACGTCAGTTCTAATCCACTGCTGATTACACATTCACCTTCTCTTTTCTTCGGGTTCAGTGATCGCTCCTCAGCTGCAGCTCCCACAAGGGGGGCAAGGTAGGCAAGAAAGAGTTACACAGTATTTCTAAAAGTAGATGTTGTAGTATCTGTAAGTGCTTAGGGGTAGATGTGAGGTTATTCTTGAGGTATTGTGTGTGTGTGTGTTTTTTTTTTGTTTGTTTGTTTTTTGTTTTGTTTTTTTTTAATACTGTTTATTTCTTTAGCTGTAGGTGGTACAATATTTTATCTTTATGTGATGCTGAGAATTGAGCCATTTGCTTCAGGCATGGTAAGCAAGGCACAGCCCCAAGGTGCTGGTTTTGTTAATTTTGTATTTTGAGGTTGCACGAGCAACTTACAGTTCTGGGTTACACTTTTGCAGTTATGCCAGATTTGAAAGATGAGGGTTGTGTGCTACCCAAGTCATATCTATATCACTATTGTCTGTAAGAATAGTCATTCCTGTCAAGGACTTGTAAGAATTGGGGTAACAGGATGCTACCTAGCTGTAGTTTTGCTAATGTCAAATCTCATCTCCCAGAGGACTCCAAAATCACAGCAGCAATAAGGATTAATTGGGACTTAAAGGTTTAAGTCTAGGTCTTTTTGACCTTTTTAGTCAGTTTCTTTGTATACCTCATGACAGCCTTTTGCTACATTTTTACAGACCCCGCGTTTTTATGGGTCTGTTCCTATTTGTCTTTATATCAACCACAACATATAGTGCTGACCTAGAATATTTGTTAGAAGAATGTGTTTTGTTTTCTGTTAGAAAATTTCCGAGGGACATTTCCAATTGTAAAGTTGTAGGGATAGTGAGCTGCTTTTCCCAATCTATTCTTTTTCCTCCCCTCCTTTTTCTTCCTTTATCTTTATTTCCAGTTGACAGGGTCTTGAGCTTAGTTGCTCAGGCTGTCCTCGAATTTGTGATCTTCCTGCTTAGCCTCCTAAGTAACTGGATTACAATCAGAATACCCACATACCCTTCTTCCTCACTCCCCCCCCACAAAAAAAAAAATTACTTGCACTTGTGGAGATAGGAATCAGTAACTGAAACCATTGTCCCTGGGATACAGGGAAAACTGTACCAATCAAATTTTTCAGAAATTTAGACATCTCAAAACCAAAAAATAATATTAAATGTTTATAACTCCAACATCTAGAACTGACAGTTATTATTAGCATGTATTTTATATCTTAGTCAAGGAAACAAATAAAACCTTACAGGTAGGGCTGAGGTTGTGGCTCAGTGGCAGAGCGCATGCCTGGGATGTGTGAGGCACCGGGTTCGATCCTCAACACCATATAAAAATAAATAAAATAAAGGTATTGTGTCCAACTACAACTAAAAAATAATTTAAAAAAAATCTTACATGTAAAGTAGTATTTGAGTCCTATCCCCAGTCCCCTTCTCAACCTGATTTGGCCAGTGGGAAGCCCTAGTATGAGATCAGAAAGAGGGAGGTTGGTATTTATCTCTCAGGACCCTCTTGGTGGGAATCACGTCAGGCTGAGTCCCTTGACTAAAGAGCAAGCTTATTTGGAGTTAGCTCTGTCTCTAGGAATCTCTCCTTTTAGGTGCCACCAACCTTTCTCTATTCTGGACTATGGACTAAGAGCTCTGCAATTGCTGGTCCTTGGACATTTTACTATCTTTGTGGTTTCCCCATACCTTTGTAATGATCTCTTATTAAACAATACCCAAATTGTTCTAATTCATATGTGCATCTCTTTCCTGCTTGTTCTCTGACTGATTCACCTGGGATGCTCCCAAAAGGCAGATTTC
>NW_026004717.1:0-2062 GCF_001458135.2 Marmota marmota marmota | reverse complement strand
TTAAAAAAAAAAAAAAAAAAAAAAAAAAAAAAAAAACCTTATTGGAAAGGCTTTCAAAAAGAACCATGAATTGCTTTTGATGGACTTTGACATTCCTGAGATGACAATAAATTTCAGCCATAACCTGAAGCAAATAAATAAATAAATAAAAACAACAGAAAGAAAAAAAATGTTGGCTGAATACCTATTGAGTATAATCATAAAATGTTAGATGCATCTACATGATTTTATATATAATATAAACCAAAGACATTTAATGCTTATATTTCTCTGGACTATGTGTCAGTACTCAGCTCAAGCTTCTACTCTTCAGGCAGCAATTTGAGTAAATGAAATATCCTCAGTATGTATTCCTCACTTTGTCTGGAAAATAGATACAGTACTGCTTACTCTATGTTATTACCATGTTGAGAAACAGAGAATACAGATAAAACATTTAGAAAAGCACTCACCATGTAAGTCTGGATATTTATTATTACTGTTGTTTTTGTTCTTGCTGTTACTTAGTTTATCTTTGAAATCTCATGATATTTAACATCCATCCCAAGATGTAGAGATCTAGAAGCAACGTTATGACTAATATCCAAGTGCTGACTTCTAGGGCATCTGGAAGTTTGCTGGCCGCTGGAAGTTTGCTGGGGCCCCTTCGGCTGTGGCTCTCAACAACTCCCCCTCTCTGTTTAAACAACAAGCATGTGGCTTAGGGACCGTGCCTGCCTTAGGTTGTCCAATAGTACATATGGTCCTTACCCGTTATTGGATAAACTGACCTCAAGGCGTCAGCCTCGTGTCTTAGGTTGGTACCATTGCAATTGGATCTTACCCATCACTGACTACTGGTCCAGTATAAAGCCACACCTGTGGATAGGTCTTTGTACCAGCGGGGGGGAGGGGTGAGGTTCTTTGCCTCACCTCTGTTGGCCCCCAAATTTTAGCTGAACGACCATAACAAGCAGAAGGGAGGAAGATACACCAAGCCAATTGATGGCTCCTTTTGGAAAAATTGTACCACCGATGACATCATCAGCAAAAATACACCAACACTACCACAAGTTGCTGCACCAACAGATAGTTCACAATGCATACAGGTGAGTTCACAATGCATACAAGTGATACATAGTCCAGGCAAGTTCTGCAAGCAGTTCAGTGATGGCTATTGCAGAAGCTGTAGATTGGTTTTATCTTTGTCTTCACCAGCACTGGGATGAAGATAGGAATTCTGGCAATAATGGTTAAAGAAAAAATTACGTAACATTCCAGAAGGCACTAAAAGAAAACAATTTTCTTAACAATTTACATTATCTTGAACAGAATTATTAAATATAATGAAAAGGAAAGGTGAAAGTAAACAAACAGATCTGTTAACCTCCTTTTTTGTTCACATATCCTCAACAGTTGTTTACCCAATTTAAATTAAACCATTTAAATCATGTGAATAAAAAAAAATATTTGGATCCATTTTTTCATGAGCGCTCATCATATATGATATATGGACATACGTACATACAAACTTACAACATAAAACACAAGTGTGCACACAACACATAACATAATAGTGAAGGCCTTATAACTTTTTACAGGTGAAATCTCCATTGCAATGTTTAAAAACTCTATAGTCAAAAAATAGAACTGATCAGCAAAACATTAATCTAGGTCTGTATGAGCTCAAAAAATAAAATAGAACTTCATGATGTGGGAAAGGGCAATAATAAAATAGATATTGAAAAAAGCATCCTGTTTCTGTCACAGATGTAAGGGTAGCCAAACTAGAGTTCTGGATATCAGCTGTTATGGATTTGAGCCAAATCCTCTTATTTTTGGTCTGTAGAAATCACTTTAGTTAATATCTCTGGAATCCAAATCGCCTGCTGTTCTCCCTATGGAAACACACAAACAGACCCCCGACTCCAGACAATTACTGGATCAGGACCTTTCCATTGTCCTGTTAGAATATCCTTCCAAAGTACCTTGGGCTTATGTACATTTTTTGGATACATATGCCTTTCCACAGCACTAAGCCCTGATGAATCCAAATTTAAAAAGTTTAGAGTAAAAGGGGTTA
>NW_026004716.1:0-2062 GCF_001458135.2 Marmota marmota marmota | reverse complement strand
TTTTTTTTTTTTTTTTTTTTTGCTATCTTTTCTTCTCTCTCTTTCACAACCTCAACATATGTGAAACCAAGAACTGTGCATGAACAACTGAATCACAAAAATAATATCATATAGAGGAATTGCATATGCCTCACCTCCCTCCCATTTTTTTTCTTTTTTCTTCCTTACTTTCTTTTTCCTTCTCTCCTTTTTCTCGTTTCTTCCTTGTTATTTTTTTTCTTTTTTCTCTATCCCACTTTCAACCCCCTAAACTTTACTATCTATACATAGGGTAACTATCTAAATAAGATAGGAGGTTGAATCTATACATTCTTCCATAAATTACCAGTCTATTGGTTAGAGTTCTCCAAAGTTGCTAAGTTAGATTAGCCTCATACCCTCACTCCTTTCCCCCTAAGTATAACATCCTTCGTCTGAAATTCAGTTTTCTATATGCCACCAGATATGGTATGCCTTTTATGAAACTAATGGCTACATTTTAAAATAATACTTGAAACCAATATCTGTAGACTTAGATTCTAACTATAAATGTATTAATAATGAAAACTTGTGCTTAGATGATGTACTGTTGATATTGGGAACTGTTAACATTGTCTTTCTCCGCAAAAGAGGGATTTTGGAGCTATACAAGAGCAATATAAATATATAAGGGGAAAACCATTAATACAACAGTTTCACAAAGCTAGAAAGAAACATGAACACTATGAAAAGACAAGAAAAGAAAGGACCACAAACAATGCAGGTCAATTCAACATTAGAAGAGGTAATATCTGCAGCAGATGATATGTCAGATAAAGAGTTCAGGATATACATGCTTCAGATGATCTGGAGTCTCAAGGAAGACATTAGACAGCAAAATCAGACAATGAAAGATCACTTTGACAATGAATTACCTAAACAAATCCAAGAAGCAAAAGATCAACTCTACAGGGAGATAGAGGATATAAAAAAAATAAACAGAAATCCTGGAAATGAAGGAAATAATAAACCAAATTAAAAACTCAAATGAGAGTATTACCAGCAGAGTAGAACACTTAGAAGATAGAACATCAGACAACAAAGACAAAGTATTTCAACTTGAATGTTTAACATTTCAGCGAGAATGTTAAGAAATCATGAGCAGAACATCCAAGAAATATGGGATAACATAAAGAGACCAAACTTAAGAGTTATTGGGATACAAGAGGGTACAGAGGTCCAAACCAAAGGAATAAGCAATCTGTTCAAAGAAATAATACTAGAAAACTTCCCAGACTTAAAGAAATCCAAATCCTAGAAGCCTACAGGACGCCGAATGTGCAAAATCATAAGAGATCCACACCAAGACACATAATAATGAAGATGCCCAACATACAGAATAAGGAGAGAATCTTAAAAGCCACAAGAGAGAGGAAGCAGATTATATTTAGGGGTAAACCAATCAGGATAACGGCTGATCTTTCAACACAGACTCTGAAAGCGAGAAGATCCTGGAACAACATATTTCAAATGCTGAAAGAAAATGGGTTCCAACCAAGAATCGTATATCCAGTGAAATTAAGCTTCAGGATGGAAGATGAAATTAAAACCTTCCACGATAAACAAAAGTTAAAAGAATTTGCAGCTAGAAAACCAGCTCTTCAAAACATCCTTGGCAAAACATTACAGGAAGAGGAAATGGAAAATAACAATGAAAACCAACAGTGGGAGGTAGGACAGTAAAGGAAAAAAATAATCAAAGAGGAAAAACAAACCATGTTAAGTAACATAAATAAACAAATATGTCTGGAAGTACAAACCATATCTCAATAGTAACCCTAAATGTTAATGGCTTAAACTCACCAATCAAGAGACATAGGCTAGTAGAATAGATTAAAAAAAGAGATCCAACAATATGCTGCCTACAGGAGACTCATCTGATAGGAAAAGACATACACAGACTGAAGGTGAAAGGTTGGGAAAAATCATATCACTCATATGGACCTCGGAAACAAGCAGGAGTGTCCATACTCATATCAAATAAAATAGACTGCAAGCCAAAATTAATCAAAAGGGATAAAGAAGGACACTACATACTGCTCAA
>NW_026004715.1:0-2062 GCF_001458135.2 Marmota marmota marmota | reverse complement strand
TGCCTACCTTGTAGGCACGGGCGGCGGCTCTGCCCTGCCCCTCCTACCACACCTGCCATCCGCTGGGCCTGATCTGCAGGTTGGTCGCAGGTCTGCTCACCCTACAGACACGGGTGGCAGTTCCGCTCCACCCCTACTCCAATTGGGGTCATGTGACCACCCCACCGGTGTTGCCTGATCTGGGTGCGGGCGAAGGCTCTGCTCTGTCCCTACTCCAGTTGGGGTGACGTGTGTACCACGCTGGCAGGCCCCGCTGGGCCTGACCCGCCAGTCTGTCACGGGTCTGCCCACCTTGCGGGCGCAGGTGGTGGCTCCGCTCCACCCCCTCTCCAATTGGGTTTACACGATCATCACAACGGCGAGCCGCTGGGCCTGCTCTGGGCGTGGGCGGTGGCCCGGCTCCTCCCCTCTGGCTCGACGACAAATCAAGAGAGACTTGAGTGTCTGTGCCTCACCCTCCCTACCAGGAGACCAACTGTTTCTGTCGCCGCTGGTATTGATGAAGTTCTCTCCTCCATCGCTTTCTGATGACATCAGATCTCTGCCATGTTGGTATCCTATGCGAATGGCAGCATTTCGTTCCCTTTGCCGGGTAACCAAAGCAACCGGTGAGTCCTGACCAGCCCTCAGCAGGACCCGGACTAAGAAGCAGTTTCTGCGGGCTCCTTAGCCCTGGGCCAGAGCAGTTCCGGGAGCCAGAACTTGGCAGCTCCGTGCTCGGTGTATGCTCTGATAAGAGCAGGCTCCAAGAAGCACTCAGGCACTGAGCCTGAGTAATCTGTCTGCAAGCCACAGGCAAATGGCAGCATGAAATTACCTGTTCTATGGCTGAATGAGCTGCGGTCAGTCGAAAACAGGGATGGTGACATCAGCTCTCCAAGATGGTGGCAGCTGGCCTCCTCTGTGGTCTGACTAGTGTGGAGAACTGAAATGGACTGCTTCCTTCCCCCGTCTTGAACCCAGAATTCAGCACTGAGTACGGTGCTTGCATGGCTGGCAGAAACTATAGCGCTGTATCCCTGCACCACTATCTCCTCCTCGTTTCCCAGCACGCGCTGCAGACTCTAGCCGCGGAGCGATTTGCTGAATAAGCAGTGTTACCCTCCGTGAGACAAATCTCTCACATTTGAGTCCTCGTAGCTGATCCTCGTGCGATGGAAATCCTTCCTCCAGGTTCCGGAGCACCCCACTATTGCTGGAAATTCCTAACAAGATAGCCTTTAGCCGTCCTGACTCGTCATACTCCCACACAGTGATGCGGCACACAGGGGCAATGCACTCCCCTCACCGCCATCTTCTCCCCTCTCAGATTTCCAACCTTAACTTTAAAACTAACCCTAATCCTAACCCTAATCCCAACACTAATCCTAAACCTAACCCTAAACCTAACCCTTAGGCTAACCATAACCCTAAACCTAACACTAACACTAACCCTAAACCTAACCCTATCCCTAAACATAACACTAACCATAACCCTAAACCTAACACTAATTCTAAACCTATCACTAACACTAACACTATCCTTAACACTAGCCTTAACCCTAACCCAAACTCTAATGCCAAACCTAAACCTAACCCTAACCCTAACACTCACACTAAACCTAACCCTAAGGTAAACCCTAACCCTAACTCTAATTCTAACCATAAACAAAACCCTCACCCTAACCATAACCTCACCCTAACCATAACCCTACCCCTACCCCTAACCCTAACACTGAACCTAACCCTAACCATAACACTAACCCTAATCCTAAACGTAACCCTAAACTTACCAAGAACAATACTCTAACCCTAACCCTAACACTAAACTTTAATTTTACCCTAACAGTAACACTAACCATAACACTAAGCCTAACCCTAATCCTAACCCTAACAATAACCCTAACCCAAACACTAACACTAGCCAAAACCCTTCCCCAACCCTAACACTAACACTAACTCTAACTCTAAATCTTACTCTAACCCTAACACTAAACTTAACCCTAATTCTAACCCTAAATATTACCCTATTTTTATTCGTAATCCTAACACTAACCCTAAACCTAACACTAACAAAACCCTA
>NW_026004714.1:0-2062 GCF_001458135.2 Marmota marmota marmota | reverse complement strand
TCTCATTGGTTCTCCCCCCCCCTCCATCCTTTCTTCCTTCTTCCCTCCCACAACCATCCTTCCTTTTTTTCTTTTCCTTCTCTTCCCTCTAGTCTCTCCCTCCCTCCCTCCTTTCTTTCCTTTTCCTTTCTTTCTTTCATGGCAGTGGGGTTCTGGGGATTGAGCCCAGAACCTCCTATATGCCAGGCACTTGCCCTACCAATGACTAACACTGCCAGACCCAATCAATCTTTCTTATATATTCTTGATCTTTTCCTCTCTATTCCCTCCCTCCTCCCTCACATGTGAACCTGGGATATGCCAGAAAGTGGGTCCTTCCCACTTTCAGTTCTCATAAACGTTTGAGTACAGCTTTAGGGTTTAGTGGCCAGGCCCACTTTCTTGACAGTCAGAATATCTGTGGGAGAATTCTGGCTTGCTTCTTTTCTAGCATGGTGAACCTGGATGAACAACTCGTGTCTCAATTTCCACAATATGTAAATGGTATAAATAATTGTGCTGACCTCATGGGGCTGTTGTAAGAAATAAATGAGGAGGCAGTGCATGCAATGAGATCAACACGTGATGACCTCCCTTACTCCATGCTTTGCCCAGAGCAACTGATTCTGACTAGAAGCAAACTCACACCTAAGCTTCCTGTTCTCACTATATGAAAATGCTTGGGAAGTACTGCCCTGGGTGATGATTTCATAATCGTCCTCTTCCCTCAAACTCCAATGTCATTTCCCTTCCTTCCTCCTTGCTCTTGGTTGCTGACCTTGCTTCCTCCTTCCTTGAAAACAAAAGAAAACAGAAAAAAGAAGCCATCAGAATGGGCCTTGCAAAGCTCCCACATCTCTAGTTACCCATAGGTGTGCCTGCATGTGAGCTCCTCTCTGGAACACAACAGATGAACTGTCTGCAAACATAGCTAAAGGCCAGGTCCTCTACTTGCAAAATCGACCTCACCCTGTCCCTACAGAATGACGATGCTCTAGCAATCCATCTCCCTCTGTTTACTGCATCAGCATCTGTTCTCTATATAGTCAAATGTTTGTATTCATATTTAAATGCATTGCAATATTTTTCATCTAAAAATAATTTTAAAAATTAAAAAACACTACCTTCTCCACACAGAAAGTTCTTCCACTTTCTACCCATTTCTCTGTTTCTGTTACAGAAAAAAACTAGTGGAAGGAGCTACCTCTACTCTGTATCTCTCTCCCTCCACCAGCACTCTCTGTGCACCTTCTCCCTCTCTCCCCACACCCTGTCTTTGAGCCAGGGTCTTATTCGTTTGCCTAGCTTGCCTTGAACTCCTGGGCTCAGGTGATCCTCCTGCCTCAGCTTCCCGAGTAGCTGGGACTGCAGGTGCATGCCACTGAACGCAACTTCAATGTAAGGATTTAACCTTTACCATGCCACTAAAATACCCTTGTCAAGGTTCCCAGTACCCTTCACACCTCCCAATTCATTGGGCCATTCAGTCATCTTGATCTATCAGGACACAGTTGGTCACCCTCTCTTTTTTGAGACTCTCTACTTGCTTTCCAGGAATCCACACTCTTGGTTGTCCTCTTACCCCATAAGCCTCTTTCTCAGATTCTTTTGAAGGTTTATGTTCTCCCTGAATTCTAAACATTAGAAAGATATAGTACTTGGTCTTTGAACTTCTTTTTCCCACTTCTCATGAGTTCTCAGCTGTTATCTTGTCTTGCAGCTCTCAATACCATCCTATAAGGATGAATTGCATATTTATATTTCCAGCCTGGACCTATTTACTGGATTCCTGACACCTATGTCCAACTGTGTACTGAGCATCTGTCCTTGGATGTCTAATAAGCATCTCAAAGGTTAACATATCCAAAGCTAAAGTCCTGGTTTTCTTTTTCTTTTCCTCAAAAGCTGTACTCCTCCTTCAGTGTTGCCTAACTCAGTAAACAGTATTTCCCAATTGCTCAGGCCAAGGATGTAGAGGAATTGTGTGAGCTAAAGTCTCTGGGTTCTCTTCCTTCCTTCCCTCCCTCCTTCCCCTCCCCCCTCTCCCCACTTGCCTCCCTTCCCTCCCCTCCCTTCCCTCCCT
>NW_026004713.1:0-2062 GCF_001458135.2 Marmota marmota marmota | reverse complement strand
GGCGGATGAAAAATTTTACCTGGGTTTTGGGGGAGCTCGTATCCCACCTCATCCAGGGTAGATGGGAATCACCCCTGCACGTGGGAGACCCCTCACACTTTGGTGCCCCATGAACCCTTATAAGGCACCAGCCATAGTAGAGGGGACTCACCTCTCCAGGTGGAAGACCGCTCTCACCCGTGTTTTGAAGGAGCTTGTATATTGCCTTAGCCAGGGTGGAGGGGACTCACCCCTCCAGGCATGAGACCCTTCCATCTGGGTATTGAGGGAGTAGCTCATGTACCACTGCAGTCAGGATAGCGGGTTCACGCACCACTGGTGGGAGACCTCTCACACTTGGTTTTCAGGGGAGCTCATATGCCACCTCATGCAGGGTAGAGGGGACTCAACACTCCAGGCGGGGGAACCCACCCACCTGGGTATACAGGGGAGCTTGTATACTTCTGCAGCCAGGGTAAAGGGTTTCACCTCTTTAGGCGGGAGAGCCCTCCAACCTGGGCGTTCCTGGAGCACTTAAAGGGCACCAGCCAGGGTAGAGGGGACTCGAGACTCCAGCGGGAGACCCCTCTCACCTGAGTGTAGGGGGCAGGGGTGTGCATACTGCCTTAGACAGGGTAGAGGTGACTTGCCCCTCCAGGCAAAAGTCTTTTCCCACCTGGGTGTCTGTGAGAGCATGTATACAGCAGCAGCCAGGGTAGAGGGAACTCTCCCCTCCAGCTGGAACACCCCTCCTATGGGGTGTCATAGGAGCTCCTTTACCGCTGCAGCCAGGGTAGAGTGGATTCTCCCCTCCAAGCGGGAGACCTCTCCCACCTAGTGGAAGAGGTAAGGTGTGGGGTGACTCTTATACCACCCAAGCCAGGGTAGAAGGGACTCACCCCACCATGCAGGAGTACCCCTCTGACTTGGGTGTCTGGGGGTAGCTCATACCTGGCTGATTTCAGGGTAGAGGGGACTCGCCCCTCTAGGTAGGAGATCCCTCACAGCTGGTTGTCGAGGGGAGCTAATATACCACTGCATGTAGGTTAGAGTGGACTTGCCCCTCTAGGGGGGAGACCCCTCCCACTTGAGTTTGGGGGGAGCTCCTATACGGTGGCAACCATGGTAAAGGTGCTGCCCCTCCAGGCAAGAGAATCCTCCCACCTGGGTATTGGGGGAGAGCTCTTATACCGCTGCATCCAGTGTAGAGGTGACTTGCCCCTCCAGGTAGGAGACCCCTCCCTCCTATTTGTCCCAGGGTGCTTGTATACTGCCTTAACCAGGGTGTAGTCTATTTGCTCCTCCAGGCGGGAGACCCCTCCAATTTGGCTATTGAGGGGAGCTCGTATAAACCTGCAGCCAGGATATAGGTGACTCACACCACTAGGTGGGAGACCACTATCACCTGGTTGTCAGGGGAGCTCATATACCACCACAGGCAGGGTAAAGTGGACTCACCACTTCAAGTGGAAGATCCTTCCCACCTGGGTGTCAGGGGGTGCTCATATACTGTCCCAGCCAGGAGAGAGGAGACTCACCCCTCCAGGCAGGAGACCCCTATCACCTGGGTTTCAGGGGGAGCTTATATACTTCTGCAGTCAGTGTAGAGGGAACTCTTCCCTCCAGATGGAAGACTCCTTCCACCTAGTGTCAGGGGGAACTCCTATATTACTATAGCCAGGGTAGAGGGGACTCTCCAGGTTAGGGGCCCCTCACAGCTGAGTGTCTACCTGAGGCCTCATACCACAGCAGCCAAGCTAGAGGGGACTCATCCCTCCAGGTTCATGACCTCTCACACCTGAGGAGAGCTCCTTTACTGCCACAGCCAGTGTAGAGGGGAATTGTTCTTCCAAGTGGTAGACCACTTTCACCTGGAAGTCAGGGAAAACTAGTATACCACTGAACCTAGGGTAGATGGAACTTGTCTCTACTGGTGGGAGACCCCTCACATCTGGGTATGGCTTGGGGCTCATGTAATGCAGCAGCCAGGGTAAAGGGATCTCGCCCCTCAATGCAGGATACTCCTTCCACCTGGGTGCTGGGGTGGGGGGGAGCTCCTATAACACTACAGCCAGGGTAGTAT
>NW_026004712.1:0-2062 GCF_001458135.2 Marmota marmota marmota | reverse complement strand
CACGCGCCCGCCAGGCTCAAGCTGCGCCGGGGCCGCGCCCCGCCGCTACAGCCCGAGCGGAACTTCTTCTCGCTCTCGTAGCACTCGAGGCGCGGCGGGTCCTCCCGCAGCACGAAGAACCGGCGGCGCTGGGACTTCTGCTTCCGTAGGTGGCCGCAGAGCCGCACGTCTGCCGGACAGGGACAGGGCCAGGGCAGCGGCGGGCAGAGGGGCACGTCCGCTGACTCCAACTCCTGGGTGGCTGTGGGGCCGCCGCCTGCGGCGTTCATCCCGGGCCACAGGCAATAAATTGGCCGGGGAATAGCCGATCCGCTGGGTCTCGTTCCCTGGGCCGCTGGGAAAGGCCAGCAGAAGTGGGGTTGAAGTGTCAGGTCCAGGAGGGAGAGCAGCGACCCCACAGGTTGCGACCGTCTAGGTGCCGGCGACTCTCCCCGGTTCTCTAAAGTTTGGGACGCACACACAGCATGTGTCTCAGTGGCCGCCCAGTAGCCTGTGACACCCAGCACTCCCTAGGGCCTCCGCGGTTGACCCGGCTGGGTCCCGTCCCTCCCGCCCTACGCCGACCGCTGCCGGAATCCCCACCCACTCGAGGTTTACCCTCGCTCACCCGGGCGCAGGAGTTGGAGTCTGCAAGTGGAGACGAGGGGTCCTGCGCCCCTGGAGACGATGTCTTAGTAGGGGCGGGGACTGTGCGGACGTCTCCGCCAATCAACTGACCAGTTGTAGGGGCGGAGAAGGGCAGCGCCTGCTGCAGGCAGGAGCTACGCGAAAGCAATGTGTGAGGCGGGTGTGATTGGACTTCGCGGTGATGGCGCTAGCGATTAGAGGGTGGCCAAGAGGGCCATCCTTACAGCAGCCTCCCCTCCGGCCTTAATTACTCCACTGGACCACTAGGCGTCGGTCTCCTGTGTACACTCTTCCCATTCAGAGATGATTTTGTGCTTTTTCCTGCAAATCGCCCCGACAGCCATGGCTGCTGAGCTGTGGGCTGGTCTGATTTCTGAGTTGCAGGTTCAGTCTGTCTGTGGGTTTGGGGTGACAGGAGGTGTCTTGGGATAGGTAGACTTCTGGACTGGTCTTTGTGCACAGATCATAACCCCCAGAATCCCTAAGTAGCCACCGAAGGACCTGCAGAGAAAGAGGCCATCTCTCAGGGACACCTCCATGCTGCTCCATTGCTCTCAGCCCCCTCCTCACCATCACACCCCCAAAATGCTACCCGGACCAGCTGAAGACACTGCTCACAGAAGTATGGGCTCCCTGGTGCATGTCCTCTTTGCCCTTTGCATACTGAGAAGTTTGGCTGGGGCTGGAGGGTTGGACATTTTTGTGCCTCAATTCTGCTCTCAGGACCACTGCACAGTTCAGGGGAAGGATAGTGCTGGCCAGTGCACACCTTCAGACAAGCCCAGGTGACACATAAAGTCTCATAAGGATGGGGCCTTATCAGACTTCAGTGGAGTTCATGATCTCATTCCCATGGGCAAGCAATATTACTGCAGGGGAAAACTGAGGGCCTGATGGGGAAGAGGCCAAGCTGTGGCTTCTGTTAAAGAAAGTATTGGGCTGGGAGTGGTGGCACAGGCCTGTAATCCCAGCATCTCTGGAGGCTGAGGCAGGAGGATTGCAAGTTCAAAGCCAGATCTGGCAATTTAGCGAGACCCTGTCTCAAAATAAAAGGGCTGGGGATGTGGCTGTGACTCAGTAGTTGAATGCCCCTGGGTTCAATCCCCAGTACCAGAAAAAGAGAAAAGGTATTGGGAAAGGGCTCCTTGAGATAGAGAACAGAAACAAGGGAACCTGGTTCTTTTTCTTAGACTAGTTCTTAAAGGCAGTCTGAGCAGAAGAGGGCAGGGCTTCCTGAAAATGGGGCCCTTTTCCGAGCTGAATACTGGAGAAGACAGCCTGCCGTGTGTGGTACTGGGATCCCTTAGCGCCTTTCCTTTTTTTGGGGGGTGGGTACCGGGGGATTGAACTCAAGGGCACTCGGACACTGAGCCATATCCCCAGCCCTGTATTATATTTTTTTAAAATATATTTTTTAGGGGCTGGGGATGTGGCT
>NW_026004711.1:0-2062 GCF_001458135.2 Marmota marmota marmota | reverse complement strand
ATATAAATAAAAAATAAAGATATTGTGTCCATTTATAACTAAAAAAATTAAGGGTATGAAATGGATAATAGTAAAAAGACCTGACTAACCTGGGGAGAAACTAATCAAGGAAAGAATCCCAGCCCTAAGTGCTATTTATTAGTTAAATGACCCTGGGGAAACTCTGAGAGGATCAGTGTTCTTATTGTATAAAATGAGCTGTTATGAGAATTAAACCAGATGATGTGGGAAACTTCAGAATAATGCCAGGATAGAAGTGTTCAGTTAAGAGTACTAGGGGCTATTCTTATAAGTAAGAACTACAACAATAGCAAATATTTTAATAAAATGCTATCTTGGAGAGATATCTGAGAACCAGGTAATCATCCCTCAAACAATTACATATATATATACATATATTATATGTATAAATAACACACACATATAACATACATACATTAATATATGTAAATAAAATAAAAGCCAAGAAAATGCTATGTGCCATGAGTCATAACAGAGACTATGATAACTGAGACTACCCAGGAAAATGCTAGACACTCTCAACCTCTCTGAGCCTCTGCTGTATCTGTAAAATGAAGAGGATTAGACCAAACCTTTGGTTTTCAAGCATCCTTCTCGTGGTCCTAAAAAATGTATCTCATAATATGCTATTGCCCAATTATGTCTGAATGGTCAAGTAGAACAAACCTGACTTGAGAAGGGGCCACTATTTCTTTAATATTACAGGTTGAGCATCCCTAATCCAAAAATCTAAAATATTAAATTCTCCAATGCCTACATGATGCCACAGTGGAAAATTCCATTGACTTCACTGTGATAAGAGTCAGAGTCAAAAGACAAGCACACTAAAAGCACTGTATAAAATTAGGGTTGCAGATATAGCCCAGTGGTGGAGTATGCACAAGAAGCTGATTTCAATCTCCAGCACCACAAAAAAGTATTAAAAAAAAAAAAATTAGGGGCTAGGGTTATAGCTTAGTGATAGAGCACTTGCCTCACGCATGTGAGGCACTGAGTTCGATCCTCAGCACCACATAAAAATAAAGAAAGAAAGATATTGTGTTAATCTATAACTAAAAAAATATTTTTAAAAAAATAATCTCAAGCTATGTGTAGAAGGTAAACAAGAAACAAATGAATTCTTTTTGCAATGGGGTCCCAACTCCAAGATATCATTATGTGCATGCAAATATTCCAAAATCTGAAAAAATCCAGTTTCTGAAATACTTCTAGTGCCAAGCATTTCAAGTGAGAGATACTCAACCTGGACAGGCATGATAGTGCATGCCTGTAATCCCAGGGTCTTAAGAGGCTTAGGCAAGAGAATCCCAAATCTGAAGTTGGCCTCGGCAACTTAGTAAGACCCTGTTTCAGAATAATAAATAAGAAGGCTGGGCATGTAGCTTAATGGTACAGTGTCCCTGGGTTTAATCCCCAGTACCACATACACACAAAAAGAGATACTCACCCTGTACAGTTTCAATGTTCCCATGTTCTGTGAGTTTCATTAGCAAGAAGCACTCTCCATATAAGCTACCAAACACCACATCAGTGGGGTCTCTAAACAAGCTCATTGTTAATAAATTAACTTACCAACTTCTCCAAGTATGTATATGCAAAGCAGTGTTAAAGAATTGGCTTAGATTCCTGCATTTTCACTCCCTGTTA
Organism: Marmota marmota marmota; assembly: GCF_001458135.2. Classification (NCBI taxonomy): domain Eukaryota; kingdom Metazoa; phylum Chordata; class Mammalia; order Rodentia; family Sciuridae; genus Marmota; species Marmota marmota. The sequence goes on along the minus strand of NW_026004711.1, from coordinate 394 downwards.
GGGGTCAAGCCATAGCCCTTTCTGAGACCAGGTTTTTAAAAATCAGCAAATGTTAATTAGAATCTTGCCCCTTCCCTCTTCTAGAGCTCTCAGGAATATTAAATGGCCTACCATTAATGAGAAGAGCTAGTAAATAAACTACAAAATGTTATTATCATTCCTGTGGAAATAGTGATTTGGGGGGGGTTGTTTTTGATGGTACTGGGGGTTGAACCCAGGGGTGTCCTACTACTGAGCTACATTCCCTGCCCCCCCTTTTTCTCAATATTTTTAGTTATACATGGACACAAGATCTTTATTTTGTTTATTTATTTTTATATGGTACTGAGGATCAAACTCAGTGCCTTACACGTTCGAGGCAAGCACTCAACCGCTGAGCCACAACCCCAGCCCC
>NW_026004710.1:0-7209 GCF_001458135.2 Marmota marmota marmota | reverse complement strand
TATATATATATATAAAATTGTTGAGTCCACCACATTCTGAGCATTTGCTGGCCTCAACAAAATGGTCTTTGGGTTATGTCACAGAAAAATCAACAATAGTCTGAATATATTTATTGCCCTATTTAGTGGGTTTCAGTACAATCTCATTATGCCCACCCTCCCTAAGTACAAGGCCTTTTCCATTAGTAAAAGAAGGAACAAAGGGTCACAGCTTTCCTACAACTTCTATCCACTAATTAGAGAGACCCTTTACTAGAGAACATAATTGGGCCATTACTGAATCCCTCTACAAAATGAAAAATACACAATTTCATTCGTGTTGGTTTTCCTGTGAGACACAGATCTTCAACAGATGTTCAAAGGGTAGCAAGAATATCACTGATAGATTTTCTGTGCGTTTCCATCCCCCAGGGATTCTATTAATACTCCTCATATTAAAAAGAGCCTTCTTGGTCAAGCAACTATTTAGGACTGCTTCTAATCCAAAGCCATTCTAAATGTCTAGGCTAACAGTAGTTGTTATGGCTTAAACATAGTTTGCCTCCTCTGGAATTTGTGCCAAAATTAAGTCTCCACTGTGATTAGGAGAAACTTAGTCAATCTGTGATGCTTAAAGATGGGGCCTTTGGAAAGTGCTTAGGATTAGGTAAAGTTATTAGAGTGAAGCCCCTGTGATTAAATAATGGTGATTTTATAAAATGAAGGAGAGAGAGATCAAAACATGCTTAAGAATTCTGCCTCTCACCAGGTGATGCCCTATCCCACTTCAAGACTGCAAGCAAACATGCCATCACCAGAAACATTCCTTCAACTTTAGACCAAAATTATAATGCAAAATAAACTTCTTTTCTTTATAATTTACCAAGTATGTAGTACTGGGTTATTAGCAACAGAAAATAGACTAAGACAATAGTGAACCTTGTTCAATGGCAAACTCAGGAAATATTGGCACTGAGATGAAATTCTTTCACCAGGGACAAGACACTGAGATTTCCTTTAAGCCAGCAATGCTTTAGGAATAATGTAAAATAGACTTCCTCAACAGGATACATTGAGTACACTATGTAGTAACAAATCAGTTGTACCCTATACCACTGACAGCTGTAGGTACATGTATGGATTAGGACTTCTGAACCCAGCCTCAAGTCACTGAGAACCACTTCTTCATGGAGACACCTTCTTTGAGCTAAAACTAGATACTAAATTCTTTTGCAAATCTCAGCATTCTCCCATTTCTCCTTTTTTTCCTGTTTAATGACAACAAAGCCCTACTGCAATGAGTTTAATGAAGTCAAAACCCAATGTGGGTTTCCTCCTTAATTATATATTATGTTTCTGGAGTAAATATTGTGTTTTTTCCCTTCATAAGAATAAGTCCAGTTTGACTGACAAAATGAAGAAAACATTTTTTTAATTATAAAGCCAGTAGGCATTGTAGATTACTTTGAAGGTATTTGTTGTAACAATGGCCATTTTCCATTTGCTATGAGAATGCCTACTATTAGGTTTGTTCAAACACATGAATATCCCATTTTCCTTGAGGAAAGTTTTCTCCCTCAGTACTGCAATAACTTCCCAAATAGTGGTATCCAAGCGACTGGAAAGTACACATGTCAATCAGGGCAGGGAGACCTGCCTCATTGTCTTGTAACACTTCAGTTGATAATAAGGCCAAAAGGCCAAATCCTTTAGACATAAAGAGGCAGCATGAGGAAGAAGAGCACAGAATCAGAGTTAGGCATATGAATGCTGAGCAGTTCCTCCCAACTGGCTTTGGGCACATCTGTCTCAACATACTTGAGTAGAGACTTACTTGTCAAAAGCCTTGTCGGATACTAAAATTCTATGATTAAAAGAAATAAAGTCTACCAAGATTATGTCTTTTCTATGAAACCTTCATGACTTTAATATGGCCATAATAAACAACAGAAAAATAAATTCCTTTGCTAAGAACGAGCAGTTTGTCTTTTGGTGGTAATTCCTCCATCTCTTTCTTAACGTGGGGACTCCCTCACGACACTACATATTGTGATCTCTTTCTGCCCAGGTCCAGGATCATTTTAAAAATACAAATGTTTTTTCTCCAGCTACTAGACAGCAAGTATTCTCTCAATTGTTGAAACTTCAAGCTTCCTGATACTACCCATCTGTGAAATAGAGATACAGAAAACAGAATGCCTGTTTTCTCAGACAAAGTAGCCTAAGAGCTGAGTGGTACATTGTGCTTCATGCTGAGCTCATATTTTGATCCCAACAAGTCTAACCAAAACCGATAAATTCAATAAGGAATTAACTGAAAAAAAGTCTATAGGATAACAACACCAATTTTCTGTGCTTAGCCTCCCTTCCAGGTACTGAGGGAAAACCATACATCCATCCTGGCAATAGTGCAGTGAAAGGCATGAAATATAATGACCAAAACTCACACATTTATCAGAGAAGTGGTATACACAGCCATGATCTTAGTTACACTTAAATATACATAATTTTTTATTTATACAATCTTTTCCAAAATTCTTACAATAAAATTTATTAATTATGAAAAATACAACAAAATATTTGAAAAATAGAAATATTTAGCAAAGTTCAGTAAATTGAGAAAATATTCCAGATTTAATATTAATTAATTAATTAGTTAATTTTAGGGGTACAGTACTGGGGATTGAACCCAGGACCTAGTAAGTGTTATGCAGGTGTTCCATCACTGAACCATTAACCATACCTTTTTAAATTTGACTTCTTTTATTTTGAGGCAGGGTCTTGGTAAGTCTTAAAGTTTAAGACCTGGCTTATCTTAAACTTTTGATCTTCTTGCCTCAGACTCCAGAGTAAGTGGGATTACAGGCCACCGTGCTCTTATTTTTAAAAAATTATATCTGTGTATTGATGCCTTTTGGCATGATGTGCCCAAAATTTATGTGCTTTTGGCTAAGTTCAGCATCCAAATGCTTCCTCTTCCTTCTCTTCCTCCTTCTGTTGGTGGGGAGAGGATTCTGTAAGATAATACTACCAAAAAGAAAGAACTATAGTATCTCTGCCATGAGACTCAAAGCACTTGGCATTATATGAGAATTTACCTCAAGCGTTCTACTGTGCAAATGACAAAAATAGGTGGGTTTTTCTTTTTTGCTTTAAAATAACTATGTATGAGCCTTATATCTTTGTAGATAAAGCTGAACATGGTTTTCCTGCCTGTAATGGGATGGTGCTAATGAAATCACAGCTATGCCAATAAAAATAGTCCTTAAATACAAAAGACTATGCAGTGTGCAATTCCATTTATATAAAATTCTAGACAAAGCAAATCTCTACTGTTAAAAAGCAGATGAATTATTGTCAGGGACTAGACAGGGAATAAGCAGAAAAACACCAGGGGAACTTAAAAGTATGGGTGATTGTGGTGGTTATTACTTGATCTTATACATTCATCAACAATGCATTTATAGTTGGTGAAGTTTGGTGTATGCAAACAATACTTTAATTAAGATAAAAGGGAGAAAATAAATGGACAGGACTTGAGTAGACCTATTTATTTTAGATAAGACCTAAAATTCTAGAAAGGGGACAAATGGTAGCACCTGCCATGCACAGTTGCTTAGATCTTATATACTTACAATGCTATTTGCAAGGCAATGCTCCATAGAATAGAAAAGTGTTCAAGAAATAGTACCTGCCCTCAGGGAACTTAAAAAAAAAATGTCTGCCAAGCCAGGCACACTGTAATTCCAGCAGCTCTGGAGGCTGAGACAGGAGGATTGTGAGTTCAAAGCCAGCCTCAGCAACTTAGCAAGGCCCCTAAGCAACTTAGGGAGACTCTGTCTCTAAATAAAATATAAAAAGGGCTGGGGATGTGGCTCAGTGGTTAAGCGTCCTTGGGTTCAATCCCCAGTTCCTCTCCCAATAGTCTGCCAAGTCCTGAATGGAGAAACCTAAGTCTAATTTGATACAAATAAGCTAAGTGATTTTTAGAATAGAGCTTTTCATCTGAACTCAGTACTGTCAGAAAAATGAAAACTAGAAATGCAAAATTATTTTAATACTAATTTTAAATTTTTTGTTGTTATTTGTAGGAATCAGAATCACATCGTGTAGGGCACAGACGAGGTGTGTGAGGCTATTGTAAAAAAATACATTAGAGGTATTTCTGGGCTGCTTGGTACTTGAATTCTGGTAGCAGCTGTGTGAATCAGTTAAGGGGTCTCTCTCTCCCATATTATGCCTTCCTCTCAGAATGATTTAGTAAAAAAAAAATTGCTGTCATTTTAACACCATAAATTTGGTTAGCATAAAGAAAACGATACAATTATTTGGTGATGATGTAGAATATGTATGCATTCACCTCTGCACAACAAAATAAAATTTCAATCTGTTTAATAATGTAGGAAATATGTGAATAAAAATATTAACTTACTAAAGAGTGTAGATAAGTTATTTCTAAACTGTTAAAAATTTTTGACCACATTTGTGTGCATAAATGTTGGGGTACCAAGTACAGATGTTTCAATTACATCTTCTCCCATGCAGAAGCTAGAGAGAAAAAAAAAGAATAATAAAAAGGAGATATCAGTGGAGTAGAGGTGGAGGACCAAGGAAGATGGAGGAGGAGAGGAAAGGGGAAGAACTGAAGAACTGAGGAATGAAATTGACCAAATTATACTTTGTGCCTGTATAAATATGTCACAATTCATTCCAATTTTATATATAACTATAATGCACCAATGAAAAAATAAAAAAAATACCTAGAAGGAAGACCAACAGAGTAGAGTAAAGGAATCAGGAGGTGGGAGGAGGGGAAGGAGAGAGGAGGAACTGAGGATTGAAATGAAAAAAGCTATGTTATTTGCATTTATGAATATGCCAAAATGAACCCCACTCTTATGTATAACTATAATGCACTAATTTTAAAATGCAACAACAGCACATCACTTAAACAAAAGAAAAACCTAGCCTGTCAGATCATACATTCATTCAGTTAAAGGTAGTTACTCTCTTTGCAAATTAGTGAGGCTTAACACATTCATTCAGCATGTATTTATGAAGTGTTCATTAAGCCCCAAGACCTGTTCTAGGCACTGGGGATACACAGAAAAAGAGACAAAGACTTTGCCTTTGTGGGGCTCACATACAGGAGGTAGACTGACCAATAAGGATATCCCTGCCTAACAAAAAAATCCCTGCAATGGTTTTCCATCCACTTAGACCAATATCCAAACATCCTCGGGCTTATCTATCCATCAGATGATCTGATCTCTGCTTTCTTTTTCTTCCCTCATTCATTCTCATCCATGGTGTCCCCACCACCTGGTTATATTTAGTATCTCAAACAAGATTAACTTATCTGTGCCTTGGGCTTTTTCACAAACTCCTTCCTTACTTGTCCTGCCCCAAGTTGGGTCAATTACATCATTCATGCCCAGTCTCCTCTAGGTGACTACCTCCCCTCCCTAGAAAGAACTTCCTCACCTCCTGTTCATCCTTGGTTCTTATTATCCTATACGATTGTCTACAGAGGGTCAATACTGACAATTTTGTTGATGGGAGGGGGGGATAGTAGGGGATAGGAAAGGTAGCAGAATACAACAGTCACTAATATGGCATTATGTAAAAATGTGAATGTGTAACCGATGTGATTCTGCAATTTGTATGTGGGGTAAAAATGGGAGTTCATAACCCACTTGAATCAAATGTATGAAAGATGATATGTCATGAGCTTTGTAATGTTTTGAACAACCAATAAAAAAAATGAATGATTTGATTATGGTCCATCTTCCATAGGAATAAGATCTCCATAAGAGGAAAGTCTTTGTTTTGTCCTCAGCTGTATCTTGAAACACCTAGAATAGTGCTTGGCATATAAAAGACACCCAAAACATATTTTTGAATGATTAAAACTAACAAATATGTAAGATAATTCAGACCCCAGTAATGCTGTGGAGATTCTTTGGAACCACAAGTGGTTCTCAAACACTTGTCTGAAAGATTATTTCCTGCAAGGTGAGTCTAGACGACTACTCTGAGATACGAATTTGCCTTCCTCTTTGAAACCCTCTCTTCTCCTTTTTGGTTGTAGATAACGAGGGTTCGTATTTCACTAATCTTGGGACTTTCTGCAGGGTGGTGAACAAGCTGTTTGAAATCGGTTGCTCCTTAAGTTTTTGTAAAATCATGAACTCACTCTAAGAGATTATGTGTCCCCGGGGTGTCAGAAGCCAGAAGAATGACTTTAAGAGGAATTTGACAAAAGAGAAATTTCCTGTGAAATGGAAATAGGGAGAGATGATATACTGTGTGGAAAAGGGTCACTATAAGGCCATCAGGTGAAATCATTCATCCCATAGGCTGCCACAGGGATTCATAGTTGCTCAGTGAGCCTGTACCTAATAGATTCTGGACTGTACCTCGAGTTTTGTTCACCATCAATTAACTGATGATGAGGCAAACTCTATCATTATGGCATGTCCTTTTCTCAGTCACCACCAGAAGCCTCCCGGTTTACCTGTATTCACTCAGACACTTGTTTCGTGCTACCTGAAAGATCTTTGATCGGATCCAATCTCTCCACTCTCTGTGCTTTCAAACCCTTCTACTGTATACTACCTCAGACAAAATCTGTCATCAGCAAATTCTCAATCTCTTCTTTCAGGAATCCTTTTACAACTCTGTTCAACTAAAACTGGACTGAACTTAAAGCTTTCCCAAACTGTCACAGCTAAAATAGCTAATTATTCATCAATCTTGCTTCTCCTCAGCTTAGGACTGGGTGTAGCTCCATGATAGAATGCTTGTCTCACACTGTTAGGTGCAGGACAGGCTGAACTAAGTTGTCTGCAGGGCAGGCTGAACAAATGTTAGCTGCAGGATAACCCATGCACTCAAACACCCCTCTGTCTGGTTCTTTATCACCTGTTTGCGTCAAGTCTGAACACTCAACCCCACTCAAGGCTGAACACTCGAACCCCACCAGGCTGGTGCAACAGAAACCCACATCTGACCCCTGCCCCATCTGCTTGAAGGCAGAAGATGACACCCTTAGCAACTACTGTGTGATCCAATCGTTGCACGCCAACAAGGCAGCTTGCAGACCCAGAGACCCTATTAGATTTAGACAGCACAGCAGAAGGGCTATAAAAACTTTTCCCTGCCGGGCGTTCTCTCTCTCTCTCTCTCTCTCTCTCTCTCTCTCTCTCTCTCTCTCTCTCTCTCTCTCTT
>NW_026004709.1:0-2062 GCF_001458135.2 Marmota marmota marmota | reverse complement strand
AGCCCCGTATCTAACCCTAATCTTAATGCTAATACTCATTTTAAACCTCACCATAAAGGTAACCCTAATCCTAACACTTAATCTAATGATAACACTAAGACAAACCTCAATGTAACTCTAACACTAACTCAAACACTAATCCTATACCTAACCCTAATTCTAACCATAACAGGAACCCTAGCTCTAACTGTAAACCTACAACTAACACTAAAACTAACCCTAACTGTAACTCTAACACGAACCCTAAACCTAACCCTATCTGTAACCCTAACACTAACCCATTCCTAAACCTAACCCTAACAAAAAACCTAAACCTAACCCTAACCCTAACACAAAGTCTAAAAAACCATAACCCTAACCCTAACCTAACATTAACCCTAAACCTTACCTAACCCTAACAATAACCCTAACACAAACCATAAAATAATCCTAAAACCTAACCCTAACCTAACATTAACCTTAATCCTTACATAACCCTAACCCTAATATTAACCCTAACACTAACCCTTAACCTCATCTTAAAACTAACCTAACCTAACCCTAAATATAACTCTAATGTTAACCGTAACCCTAAAGATAACCTTAACCCGAAACCTAACACAAACCCTAACCCTAACAATAACCCTAACACTAACGCTAAACACAAGCTTAAAACTAACTCTAAAACTAACCCTAACTCTATCCTGAACCATAACCCTAAACCTAAACCTATCACAAACACTAACCCTAACATTAACCCTAACCCTAATGCTAATACTAACTGTAACCCTAACCATAACCCTAAACTTAACTGTAACCCTAACCCTAACCCAAACCCTAACCATAACACAAATGCTAACATTTAACCTAACACTAACCCTAAGCCTAAGAATAATCCTAACCCTAAAACTAACCCTAACCCTTACCCAAATCCTAACCCTAACCCTAACACTAAACCTAACCCTAAACCTAAGTCTAACAATAACACCAACCATAAAGCTTACCCTAACCCCAACCCTATCCTGAACACAAACCTAACCCTAAAACTAACCCTAAACCTAAAACTAAACCTAACATTAAACCTAACCCTAAACATAACCTTAACACTAAAATTAACCCTAACCCTAACCCTAATGTTAACACTAATCCTAAACCAAATTCTAATTCTAATGCTAACCATAACACTAACCCAAATGCTAACCCTAATGCTAACTGTAACTTTCACCCTAAACCTAACCCTAACCCTAAAAATAACCCAAACACCACTTCTAACTCTAACAACAACCCTAACACTAACCCTAACTTTTACACTACTCCTAACCCTAACCATAATGCTAACTCTATCCCTAACACTAACAGTAATCCTAATCATAACACTAACCCTAACCCTAACACAAAACCTTACCCTTTCCATAACAGTAACCTTAACCCTAACCCTAACACTAACTCTAAACCTAACAGAAGCAATAACCCTATCACTAACACTAACCCTTACCCTAACCCTAATCCTAACCCTAACCCTAACCTTAACCCTAACACAAACTCTAACCTAACCCTAAACTTAACCTGTCCCTAACACTAAACATAAACCTAATCCGAACATTAACCCTAACCCTAACCCTTACCCTAGCCCTAACAATCACCTAATCCTAATTCTAGACCTAATTTTAATCCTAACGCTACACCTAACACTAATTGTAAAACTAATTATAACCCTAACCCAAACATTAATGCTAATCCTAAACTTAAACATAACCCTAACACTAACCTAAACCTCAACACTAAAACTAACCTAATCCAAACAGTAATCCTAAACCTAACCTTTACCCTAACCCTAACCCTAAAGCTAACCCTAACACAAACCCTAACTCTAATACTTTCCCTTACCCTAACACTAAACCTAACACTAACCCTTACCCAAATACTAACATTAAACCTCACCATAAATCTAACCCTAACTCTAACGCTAAATCTAACACTAACCCTAAACCTAACTCTAACCTTAACCCAAACACTAATTTTATACTTAACCCTAACCATAACAATAACATTAACACTAACCCTAACCGTAGGCCTACAACAT
>NW_026004708.1:0-2062 GCF_001458135.2 Marmota marmota marmota | reverse complement strand
CATTCATATATATATATATATATATATATATATATATATATATGAATGATAGATGAATAGATATTTCTATAGCAAGTATGTTTAGCTATTAACATTTGAGGAATCTACATGAAAAGTTTATGAGAATTCTGTGTTCTTTTTTTAAGTCTGAATTTTTTTCCATAGCAATTTAATGTTTTTTAAAAAGGATTATGAAAGCAATAAATCAATTCTCCAGACAAAAAAATCTTCACCAAAATACTAAAAACGTATATTCAGCAAAGTATACAAGGTTTGCACATCATGACCAACATGGATATAATGTTTGTTTAGCATATAAAGCTCAACGTAATACATCCTCTTAATAGAAAATAATACTTTTTAAAAAATGGGTGTGTATGCCAGTAGGGGTTTGGTTCACATCCAGTCTGCATCATTCCTCACAGTTCTCAATCCCTTCATACAAAGCATCTTTATTAAGTTGCCACATTGTCAACCCTTCCTGAGAGTAGTTGGTAGGTATTTGGTTTACATGTGCATACTGATATCTACCATCATCCTGGGTCCTCCAAGAATAAAAATATGGCCTGCCTAAAACTGGCTAAATTTCCTGTAACTCTCTAAAATTTAGTTTTTCCATCAAAAAAAAAAAAAGTGAAACCATAAAAGGTGTAACTTTTGAAAACCTCCAACTATTGTCATTCACAAAAATGCATACAGAAGTACATTTGTAAATATTAAAAAAAATTGTAAATACTAAAAAAAAAAAAAAAAACAAGATGAAAAAGTATGACCTCGCAGTTCATGGTAATGACTCCTCTACGTAGTGTGGGCTGAGAAACTACGTTAGGGATTTAGATCACCCCTGCTGCTGTGCTGAGAACAGACTGTAGTGGGCAGAGAGAAAGCATAGCAAGGTCTCCAACTGTGGTGGGAAATGATAGTAGCTTGGACCAGCATGGTAACAGCAGAGGTGACAAAAAGCAGAACACTGGAAATGTACATAGTACAGGACTTTCTAGTGGAAAGAACATGAGCATGAGAGGTGACCCCAGGATACATGGCCTGAGCAACTGAAGAATGAGGCTGTCTGTCACTAAGGTATGAAAAGCTGGAGGAAGATCATGGGGAGGCAGGTTAAGTGTTCTGTTGTGGTCGTGCTGACTTTGAGAGATGTTAGATAAAACAATTGTTAAAATTAAACAGAATGTCAGGAGAGGAAGATGGCGGCGAGGGGAGTGCATTGCCCCCGTGTGCTGCTTCACTGTGTGGTAGTATGACAAGTCAGGACGGCTAAAGGCTATCTTGTTAGGAATTTCCAGCAATAGTGGGGTGCTCCGGAACCTGGAGGAAGGATTTCCATCGCACGAGGATTGGCTACGGGGACTCAAACGCAAGAGGTTTGTCGCACGGAGGGTAACACTGCTTATTCAGCAAATCGCCCCGCGGCTAGAGTTTGCAGCGCGTGCTGGGAAACGAGGAGATAGCGACGCAGGAATACAGCGCTGCAGTTTCTGCCAGCCGTGCAAGCACCGTACTCAGGGCTGAATTCTGGGTTCGAGACAGGGGAAGGAAGCAGTCCATCTCGGTTCTCCACACCGGTCAGACCACAGAGGAGGCCAGCAGCCACCATGTTGGAAAGCTGACGTCACCATCCATGTTTTCGACTGACCGCAGCTCATTCAGCCATAGAACAGGTAATTTCAGGCTGCCATTCGCCTGCGGCTTGCAGACAGATTGCTAGGGTTCAGTGCCTGGGTGCTTCTTAGAACCTGATCTTATCGGAGCGAACACCGAGCGCGGGGCGGCCGAGTTCTGGCTCCCGGAACCGCCCTGGCCCAGGACTGGGGAGCCTGCGGAGGCTGCTTCTTGGACCCTTCTCCTATCAGAGCATACACCAAGCACTAAGCGGCCGAATTCCAGCTCCCGGAACTGGGCCCGCAGGGACTGCTTCTTGGAGCCTACTCTTATCGGAGCTTACACCGAGCACAGAGCGGCCAAGTTCCGGCTCCCGGAACTTCCCTGGCCCAGGGCTAGGAGCCCGCGGAAACTGCTTCTCGGTCCGGGTCCTGCTGAGGGCCAG
>NW_026004707.1:0-2062 GCF_001458135.2 Marmota marmota marmota | reverse complement strand
ATCTCATTAAACATTACTAGTCTTCTGACCTTTAGGTCAGTTGAGAGACTGGGGGGGCATTGTATGATATGAATTATATTTTAATAAAAGCACACACACACGGGGCTGGGGTTGTGGCTCATTGGTAAAGCACCTGCCTAGTATGTGTGAGGCACTAAGTTTAATCCTCAGCACCACATAAAAATAAATAAAATAAAGATACTGTGTCCATCTACAACTAAACAATATGTTTAAAAAAGCACACATACATACACACATGTGTGTATGTAATAATGGTTACAGTATTTCAACATGGGGTGATGAAAACATGGATAGTGATGATGGTTGTACAACACTCTAAATATACCTAATGCCACTGAACTATACAGTTTAAAATGGTTAAAATGGTAAATTTTGTGTTAGATATATTTTACCAATAACAATAACAACAAAAAGAATGACTACATATGTAATTGGTAGATTATGGGGCTGGGCTTTCTCCTGTTTTACCTCCAATAATACCGCCCATGCTGCTTCCTAAACAGGAAATCAGCATTGCAAAAGCCACTACCCCATCACTCTCAGTGTCATCACTCAGGGTTCAGAAAAACCAAGACCAGTGGCCATTACTGAGGGTGAGAAGCCACAGCCATCCTCCAGGTGGTGAAGCCCCTTATGTAGACAGCCAACCCCAGATTGGTTCTTAAGCCCCAGAGGACACCGGACTTAATTGAAAAGCCTCTGAATCAGGCACTCACTTAATAAGATATGGCACAACCCTTATCTAGCACGACTTCTTATTAAATAGAGTCAGTCAAATCAAGTTCATCTCCTCAAAAATAACTACAAGCCAGCCAGAGGCAAAAGTGGGAAGTCAGTGAAGTTCATCTGCTTGTTTTGCTTTCCAGCCCTGGGCTTAGGCTTCCATTCTCTCACTGAAAATTTCTTTTTAGTGCCACTGTGGGTAGTCAAGCGTGGTCCCCAGACCAGCAGCAGCACGTGGGAACTGGGTAGAAATGCACATTATGGACCCCACCCTAGGCCTGCCCAATCAGGAACTCAGGGGATGGGACCCAGTGAGCTGCACTTTAACCAGTCCTCTGGGGGATTCTGATGCAGCTAAAGTATGAACACCACTGCTATACCTCGGCTCCTCAGAGCCAAGAAGGCTGCTGGGGTTGTCTAATGAACGGTTGGTCCTTGGCAATGAAAATGGACCCCAGGGAGCTAGTGGTGACATGCTTAGGGATCTGAGCTACCAAAACTGACTTGATATTTTGTGAAATATATTTCTATCATTATCATTATAGAAGTAATGCATGCTTGGTAAAGAACACAAAATTTGGGCTGGGGATATAGCTTGGTTGGTAGCATGCTTACCTCATATACACAGGGCCCTGGGTTCAATCCCCAGCACCACACACACAAAAAAAGAACACTAAATTGTAAAAATTGAAAATCTCCCATAATCTCACTATTATCAATTATTGCAGAGATAATTGATAATAATTATTAATGGAATGTCCCTCCAGACATTTTTAAAAATGTGTAAGGATACTAAGGTACATGATTATCCCACATATTACTGTAGTATTCGCGCTGGTAACTCCTCCTTAGTTTTCTAATGGTAGAAATTGAGAAAGTTGGTGAAGAGGCACTTTTTTCCTTGGAGGATTCTCGAATGACCTTTTCTTTTCTTTTCTTGTTTCTTGGAGGTGGGGGCAGGGATTGAACTCAGGGGCACTCAACCACTGGAGCCACATCCCAGCCCTATTTTGTATTTTATTAGAGACACGGTCTCACTGAGTTGCTTAGCGCCTTGCTAAATTGCTGAGGCTGGCTTTGAACTCGCGATCCTCCTGCCTCTGCCTCCCAAGCTGCTGGGGTTACAGGCACCACCTCGCCCGGCACCTTTTCTTGTTCTTATAAATTTGATTGTGAGCCAGGCACACTGGTGCATACCTGTAATCCCAGCATCTCAGGAGGCTGAGGCAGAAAGATTGCAAGTTCAAAGCCAGTCTCAGCAACTTAGTGAGGCCCTAAACAACTTGGTGAGACCCTGTCTCAAAATAAAAAATAAAAA
>NW_026004706.1:0-2062 GCF_001458135.2 Marmota marmota marmota | reverse complement strand
CTTAGTGAGCCTAATTCTTAGATAAGGATTTTAATAATTTATTTAAGACAGATACCTGTTAAATATATCATGGCTTTTTGTAGAATATATCTTATTTCTTAAGTCCTTTCATCCTGTGAGACATCTTTGTATAAATAAAAAAACAAACGGAATGTGTTTTGATCTGAATTTAGGTCTGAATTCAGGTCACATGGGATTTTTTTTTTTTGGACATGCTGGGAAGGGTCAGGAGTGTCCACCACTAAGCTACATCCTCACACTTGTTTCATTTCCTATATTGAGAGAGAGTCTATATTGCCGAGGCTGACCTTGGGCTAGTGATTCTCCTGCCTCAGCTTCCTGAGTAGGAAAGATTATAGGTGTGTGTTGCCGCACTCTGGCTGGGCACAAATAACAGGGAGGTCACGAGCCACTTATAGATTCAAGCAGGAACAACTTTATTTTCGAACTCACGCCAACGCCACCCACGCGAACTCTCTAGGAACTCCGCAAGAGCTCAACCGGAACTCAATGGGAACTCCAAGAGAACTCAACCATCACCATCCTAATGACTCACTGGCGCCACCAGTCAACCACTCCCCCTGGCAAAACGTCAGGCGCCATCCCGACTCCGCTGCAGCTCTCAACAGTGTGTCACTGTATCCATGGACTTTAATAGGCCAGAAGAAAACTTGAATAGCTTTACCTTTAGTATGTCTGGATGCAACAATAGAATCATAAACATCATTGTCCATTTGACTTCTAAAGTGAAAATTCAATATTAGCACCTAAGAAATCTGTTCAATGGATGAGAAGAAAATGTTTATAAACATTAAATAATTCTTATAACTTTGATTATAACATATGGCTTTGGATAATGAACTTTTAGCTGTAGCTGTAAGTCTTGCTCATTATTTTGTCACAAAGAAGAATTTTTTTCAAATTAACTATTTGTAATTAGCTTGGTTGTTTTCCATATCACAAATAAAAGTTCTCTGATTGTTAATTTATTATGATAAAAGTCTACAATTTAATCTTTTTTATTTTTTAATGATAATTTTCCTTTTTTATTTGTGCTTCTCTTTCTTTAACATATAAATTAAACTTCTATGCTCCTCACACACTGTTTATTATTTGATCTAATTACTAGTAATAATGTCTTTCCTTTGTTGGTAGTAATTATGTTTGGTTAAGTTTGTGCAAGCATTGTTTCAGATGGCTTCAAATTCAGTTCCAATTCTCCAGCAACATGTTTAGTGCTTTAGAGTGAAGTCATATTTTATTGTACTCAATGACTTTGCTTTCCATGTTATTATATTAAAATTTTAGATGCATACTACTTATTTTATATAATTTAAATTTTGTCTGGATATGTATTTGAGAATGTGAGCTAAGAGCACACTTCATCTAATTAATTGGGCTTCCTATTGTGGATTTGATTTTTACTCCTGTTTTAGGTTGACACATAATAATTTCTTTATGCTGCACAATGTGATATTTTGATACATGTATATATTTTAACCTCTTAGTTAAATCTTTAGTTCCCAAAGGTTTCTTTTAATAATTTCATAAGTCAGAGAATATTACCCAGTCTTTGTCCTGGCCTCACATTTTTATTGCTAAGAGCCACAGCCAAGTAATATGATGCATGGCATTTTTGGTTGAAAGGTGACGCCAGCAAGCCATTGAGATGATATGATTATGTTAAGATTTGCATTCATATGGATATTGGACTCCTGCTGTCCACCTCAGCCTGCTACGGGACTCCTGGAGAGTTCCCATTGGTTGGGGAAGTGCGGTAGGAGGGAATTCCGGAGGAGGAACCTCCTCTTGGGATCCGGGAGAATGGTGGCGTGGGTCGATCGAAAATCTTCCCTGGGGCGCGGATGGAGCATTAGCGGCAGTTTCAAAAAATAAAGTTTGTTCCTGCTTGAGTGGCTCGTGATTTTGTGCCCAGCCAGACTGCGGCAATTGGTGGCCCGTACGGGGAACGCCTGAAGCTTGGAGGTGAGTAAAATTGCTCGCCCCTGAGGGAAGGTGAGAGAATGGGTGACCATTTCAAAAAACAATGTGTTCTTGTTTT
>NW_026004705.1:0-2062 GCF_001458135.2 Marmota marmota marmota | reverse complement strand
GAATTCTGCATTTTTATTTTGCACTGGGAAATGAAATTATTGAATTTACCTATTAACCAGAAATTTTTGGAATCATGTCTTGGGTCAATCTCTCACTCCAGCTAAACTTTCAAATGTTTTGTTCAAAATTTTACTACAAAAGTTTTTCATTTACAGGACTACTCCCAGAAAAGGAGTTATACATAATTTTTAGTTAGACATAAAAAACACATAATTTTTTATCAATGTCCAAATACACACTCTTCAGGCAAACATTGTCAGTCTTTGGGTTTAAATACCATATTGTAGAGTGTTGGTGACATATCCTGTTAAAAATAATATTAGATGTTAGAAAACTATCAGGATAGCCAACACATAAGATATCCAATAAGTTTTAACATGGCATTTAATGATAAGCTAGTCCAGTCAAATCTGACTTTTAGTTTAAATTTTATTGCTTACAAGTCATATAATCTTGGACAATTCAATTAATTTTTCTTTACCAAAGTTTATCATCTGTAGGAACACAAGTTCTTAAGAAATGTTTTTATCTTCCTTCTAACCCTAAAAATTTCTACAACAAATGTAAATATTCTAAAATATTTAATCACAATGATGGTTGATTACTCCAACAAAAATATTATAATCAGAAATAATTAGAATTATACTTTTCAAGCAAAATTAATAATTATTAGCTAATTTTATGGAAGGTATCATGATTTATACAGAATTAGTATAGATCAGCCTACTATGATTAAGTGGTCTGTATTTAGAGACCAAATTGTGACCAAATAAAAACAGTAGCTAAAGCTGGGCTATATCATTCACAAACTTACATAGTTTCTGAAAGTTTTGAACAGTTTTGTCTATAGTTGGGCATTTGGTCCTGTAAGCCATAGTGCCATTTCTTTCTGACTTTCCTATGTTTAATTTAAAATTCATTCCAGACAGCATAGTTCCAGACCAAAGTAGATTTTTTCACTTAATTTTAGAAAAGTATTTTGAAGTCTACTATTTCCATCCTAAGAATCATGCATTCGCAAAAACCAAAAGCCAAAAATGGAGTAACCAAAAATAAGAAAAAGGAAAGTTTCTCATTTCAAAGCTCATTTATTGAGTAGTTAATTAACAGGTATGACATGGTATTATCCAATCTTATGCAAATGAAAAGTCTCTCATGAAGAATCCAAAATAGGATTCTGTGTTAGTTTAATTAGTGTGGTAGAAATGAAGAGCCTTGAGGAATTGATTGCAGTGCCCACAATGTCTGTTTGTTTGTAGCATTCTTGCAATCCTACATCTGTTTATCCTGGGCCTGCTCATTCCTTTTTCCAAACACTCTGCTAATTTCTGATCTCAGTTCAGGCTGTTCTTTAGAATACAGTCATATAAACAAGGGATGAGGAGATATGCAATACCCCAGCATCGATCTGAAACTTTTGAATTACTGTGTGGAATGTTTGGCAAACTGCACAGCCTGTGAGCAAATAAATGGATTTCTGATCAGTCTTTCACTCTTAATTTGACTTTATATTATAGAGGAAACCATGTGGATGAAATTAGGAAATTTAGAATATTAGAAGGAGAAACTGTTCTGGAATGGAAAGCATGCTATGCTGTAGAGTCTTCTCTTGGCTGTGATGTTGGCCAGAAATCTTACTGAAATTAAAGGGGAAAGCCTGGGTCATAGCCATTTCCTCATCTTTTATGTCATGCTATATATTAAAAGAAGAAGAAGAAAAAAAATGACTCCAAGTTATGTCAAATGATAATTTACTGAATTATCTACTGGAAATCAGTAAACACATCAATATTTTACAAATGAATGTGATATTATGCAAAAAGAATCACCTAAATAGTATTGAATTTTATCCTGTAATAAACAAACAAACAAACAAACAACAACAAAAACCCTTTATTTCAGAATCATATTCTCCAAATTATTTTTAAACTTACTTCATTTAAAACTTGTAAAATGTCATTAGCATTTTATCATGTGCTATGTCATCTTTCTAAATATATTTCAATTAAACAAATATTATTAATGAGAACATTAACTGCATTCATTTATTTCATAATACAG
>NW_026004704.1:0-2062 GCF_001458135.2 Marmota marmota marmota | reverse complement strand
ATCGTTGCTGCTTGGTTCATGTACACACACACACACACACACACACTTCTTTTTCTTCTTTCATTTCCTTTAATTAATATTTGTTATTTTGTTTTGGTTGTTTTTAAAGAGTATTCTTGCTTTTTGTTTTCTTTTGGGGATTTTATTTTTAATTGTTTGATTTTGTTTTGCTTGCTTCCCTTTCTCTCCTTCTCTCTCCCTCTAATGGACAAATCCTGTTTCTCTCTCTTTTTAATTTTTTCTTCTCTTTCTTCTAATGTATCGATTTCAAGTGAAAACTCTCTTCTGTTTTCTATATTTGACTTTTTCAACATTCTAATCTTTTTTACACTACCGCCTTTTATTTTCTCTTAATAAACCATATTTTAGGAGTCAGAGTTGTGATCAGTTGGTAGAGCACATGCCTAGGAAATATGAGGCACAGGGTTTGATCCTCAGCACTACATATGAATAAACAAAATAAAGGTACTGTGTCCATCTACAAATAAACATATATATTTTTTAAAAGACTAATTTAAAAAAAGAAATAATAAATAAATAAACTATATTTTAACATTTTAAATCTATTTAGTTCAGCCATTTGGGGAAGAGAAGAAGGTAGATCATAGTAACACAAAATATCATAGCAGCTCCAAAAGAGTAAATCTAAATAGCAGTTCTCTAGCATCAAACTTAACCTAATAACCTGAGAAGAGTAAAGGACACATTGACTTGAAACTGGTGACCTAAGCTCTGGGGCAAAGTTTCTGACTGATAGTGCAAGTAGAGAACTGGAAATGATTGGAATGATTATTGTCAGACCTAATACGGTAATCTCTTAATCTCCTCTACCAAGCCTAGAAGGGGTTGTAAAATTAGCTGATGCATTCTATACATTTCCCAGCAGTGGAAAGACAGATTCATAGAATGATGAATTCAAAATAACTGACAGAGTAGGAGGATGTGGAACTCTGTACATACATTCTAATTTTAAAAACCTCAGCAAGGGGGCTGGGGTTGTGACTCAGTGGTAGAGAACTTGCCTAGCATGTATGAGGCACTGGGTTCAATCCCTGGCACCACATATAAATAAAAACAAATAAAGTAAAGTTATTGTTACCATTTACAACTAAACAATATATTTTTAAAAAGAAAAGTCAGCCATTAAAAAACTCAGCAAGAAAAAACCAAATTGCATCAGCTGCTTAAGTTAATAGATTTCTAATGTATCCCCATACTTTGTGTTTTTTCAATGCTATATATAATTTTAGATGTTTTGTCCATAAATTTTATCATTTCATGATATGTTATGTGTTCCCTTTTATCTATCTCTCCTTTCACTTTCCTTCATACTTTATGGTCACCTCATCTTAATGTCTTTTTTGACTCTCCAAATATTTTTCTTCCTTTTCCTCTTTACTATATTTTCTTTATTTTTGTTTTTATATTTTTATATCTTGTTCCAATCAAATATATTTTACTGCTTTTAATGCTTAACTTTTCAGCCTATTCTAATAAATTCTCACATACTTATCTTTGTCAAAAAAGTTATAGTCATCCATAATAATAACTTGTATAGAATATATTGATATAGGGTTTGCTATTAAATTACCACTGTTAGTGGTTGTTACTCTCTCCTTCCAAAGTTGTACTGGTGGTTGAAACTAACTATGATTACAATGATCAAATGTGTGAAATCTAAGATATATGCTCAGTGTGGAACTTATTAATAAGAGATATATCCTCATTAGAATTTCTCCCCCCAAATGAGAAGAATCCATCTCTATATATACACAGTAACAGGACTTCAGAAGATATAAGAAAATAGACAAATAACATATCTCCAGAAAGCTATGACCTCCAAATAACTGAATCCAAAAATATTGATGTGAATGATATTTCAAAGAATATAAAAATTATGCTTAAATAGAGTTTGACCAATGAACTAAAAGAACTAAGAAATGGGATTCTGGGAAGATGGCAGAAAGGAAGTAGGCAGTGATTCCTTCACAACAAAAAAAGAAGATAGTGAAGAAACAACATACCACAGAGGTGAGTAACCAAATAAATGCTATTACGACCC
>NW_026004703.1:0-2063 GCF_001458135.2 Marmota marmota marmota | reverse complement strand
TGGTGGCCGCTGGCCTCCTCTGTGATCTGACCGGTGTGGAGAACCGAATTGGACCGCTTCCTTCCCCCGTGTCGAACCCAGAATTCAGCACTGAGTACGGTGCTTGCACGGCTGGCAGATACTGCAGCGCTGTATCCCTGCGTCGCTATCTCTTCATTTCCCAGCGCACGCTGCAGACTCTAGCCGCGGGGCAATTTGCTGAATAAGCAGTGTTACCCTCCTTGCGACAAATCTCTCGCGTTTGAGTCCCTGCAGTGGATCCTCGTGCGATGGAAATCCTTCCTCCAGGTTCCGGAGCACCCCACTATTGCTGGAAATTCCTAACAAGATATCCTTTAGCAGTCCTGACTCGTCATTCTCCCACACAGTGACGCGGCACACGGGGGCAATGCACTCCCCTCGCCGCCATCTTCTACTTTTTTGTAGTTTTACTTTTGAGATGCTTATTCAGATGCCAAATGAAGATGTCTGTAGGCAGTTAGACATAAATCAGAAATTCAACAGAGCTGTAGGAGCTACAGAAAAATATTTTGGAATCAATGGAATATAATGATAATCAAATCATGGGACTGTAAGAGATTATTTAGGGAGAAAATTTAGAGAAAGAATCAAAGTGAATCATGTATTCAGTCCTGAAGAACTCCCAACATTTAAAAGGTATAAGAAGAGAAGCCTACAAATAAAATTTACTTAAAGCTGCTAGTGATGCAAGAAAATAAAGAAACTGTGATATGTATACATAATGGAATATTACTCAGCATTAAAAGAGAATAAAATTGTAGCATTTGCAGGTAAATGGATGGAGTTGGAGAATATCATGCTAAGTGAAGTAAACCAATCCCCAAAAAACAAATGCAGAATGTTTTCTCTGATAGTGGATGCTGATCCATAGTGGGGGTGCCAGTAGCATGGGAGGAATAGAGGAACTTTAAATGGGGCAAAATGGAGGGAGAGGAAGGGAGAATGGGGTAGGAAAGATGGTACAATGAAATGAACATAATTACCCTAGGTACATGTATGAAGACATGAATGGTGTGACTCTATTTTGTGTACAACCAGATAAATGAAAAATTGTGCTCTATTTGTGTACTATAGTAATGTAAGCATAGTACACAATGCTTGCATTACTATGTTGTCATGTATAACAAATTAGAACACATAAACAGATAAAAACTGGGAAAGAGGAATAATTGCTGAAGATAAAAGAACTGAATGTTTTCTCTGATATAAGGAGGCTGACTCATAGTGGGGTAGGGAGGGGGAGCATGGAAGGAATAGATTAATTCTAGATAGAGAAGAGGGGCGGGAGGGAAAGGTAGGGGGCAGGGGATTAGCGAGGATGATGGAATGTGATGGACATCATTATACAAAGTACATCTATGAAGAATTGAATTGGGTATCAACATACTTTATATACAAACAGATATGAAAAATTGTGGTATATATGTGTAATAAGAATTGTAATGCAAAAAATAAACAGTGAACTGAATTGTATCACATGATACTTAGGTAGGATGATGACAGAGAAAAGTCTACCAACTTCTGCCAATGGAAAATTTCTTATCACATTTCAAAAATACATTAAATTAACTTCAGAGAAGAGAAGCCAGGTTTGAAGGGTAAATTAAAGCTCATAAAATGAAGAAGTGAATGTGAATAAATCTTAAAATGAACTTGCCTTTCTGAACAGCAGAGAAATGGAATGATAGTTGGAGTAGGTATGGTTGTAGAAAGGTTGTTTCTGTTTCTAAAATGGGAGACTGGGCAATACAAGCATTTAATATTAATGGAAATAATCCAATAGAGAAGGATAAACTAGTGATGTGGAGTAGTTATAAGATAACTGAAGTAGAAAAATTCTTGAAGAGGTGAAAGAGGATGGGAATAGAGTAGATGGAGGGATTTGCTCTTCATAGAATGATAGATGGATACCTTCTCCTTTATGTTGTTGGAAAGGGGAAGAATGCATTGGCAGATTGGGGGACATGGAAGAGTTCCCACCTGACAATGAAGATAGAAAACATAGACACTTATTTGCAGGCCCCTCTCCCTCCCTCCCTCCC
>NW_026004702.1:0-2063 GCF_001458135.2 Marmota marmota marmota | reverse complement strand
AGAGAGAGAAGGGGAATTGCATGGATGGTGGAAGGAGACGCTCATCATTATACAAAATACATGTATGAAGATGTGAGAAAAAAAAGAATAGCATTACCTTAGATTAGGTAGAAAGAAGTGATGGGAGGGGAGGGGTGGGGATGGGGGATACGAAGGATAGTAGAATGAAGTAGACATTATTATTACTGTGTGTATATATGTGACTAAATGACCAATATGATTCTGCAACCTGTACTCTCAGAAAAATGAGAAATTATATCCCATCTGATTCAAATGTATGATATGTCAAGATCATTGTACTGTCATGTGTAACTAACTAAAACAAATAAAAATTAAAAAGAAATTGAAACTGAATAAGTATGCCTAGGTTCAATCTGTTCCAGAAGGTGAACAAAGCCCATAAACTGTTGGCTGAAACTCCTGGTCTCTCCTCCTACTATTTCACTCTCTCTCTCTCTCTCTCAAGTCACATCTATAGCTTTATGAAGAATTTACTCCAAGAAGAGCATGAAGTAGGTGGAAAGGTCAATGCAAAATGAGAAGTTATGGATTAAGGAATTATTATTAAACAAAACTGAATTCAAAACAAAAATACATAATAGTGATGAAAATAATACATAGTGAAGATCTCAGTATCAGGAATCATTTTTGACAACTTCAAAATCCATTAAGCATAGCTTAAGTCTAAGAAAAAATAATATAAACTTAATGACAAAATTGAACATAAAACCACCTCCTAGTCTGTGAAATGTCATGCAAGAAAAACATGTATATGAAATACTCAATTATTGAAGTTAATGCAACTGATATATTTCATATTCTGAAAATATTGTGGCAACTTTCAATGTCCCCATTTTTTAAAAAATATATTTATCTGTTGATGAACCTTTATTTAATTTATTTATTTATATGTGGTGCTGAGAATCAAACCCAACACCTCACACATGCCAGGAAAGCACTCTACCACTGAGCCACAATACCCCCATTATTATAAATAACAAAACATTTACCCAAGCAGAAACAACCCTTGAATAGTTTAATTTATAGATAAAATTCTGATCAAATATAATATATAAAATATAGCTAATAGAAATAAAGGAAAATTCCACAAATTTTCAAAATATTTTTAAAAATTATTAAAGTACTTTAGATTTAAATTCATAACATATTTTAAGATCCAAAATACATATGGTATAGCTCAGACCAACATTAGAAGAAATCCACACATTAGAATAATAAATTACTCTTGAAATGATAGATACAAATATATAATACAAAATGATTCTGTCATTGGTAGAATCTAGAAACATATTCCTAGGCTTATCAGTATTGTACTATTTCTGTAATAAATTATCATAAACCTAGGGGCTTAAAACAATACAAAATAATCACTCATTGGGCTCAGGTAGGTACTTTGCATAAGATCTCCCAGGCAGAAATCCAGGTGTCAGCTGAGTTGGGCTTTTATGTAAAGCATCTGATGGCAGATCTGCTCCCTGCTCTTTCCTGATGCTGGTTGAATTCAATCCCTTAGTTGAAGGTCAATTCCTTCTCACCTCCTAAAAGCTGCCTGTATTCCTTGGCACCTGATAACACTTCATCTTTAAAGATAGCTGTTATGCAGGGCATTCCTCTTATGCTTCAAATCCCTCTGACTTCCCCTGCTGCCACATCTCTTTTTCTATTCTGTCCTCAGCTGGCAGACAACTATGCTTTAAAAAAAGGTTTTATTTTATTTTTAGTGGACAAATTATAATTATATGTTCATGGACTACAATGTGATGTTTCCATGTATTTTTACACATTATGGAATGATCAATCAGATCAATTAGTACCTTATTTATTAGAATAAGAATATTTACTTGTGATAAGAATATTTAAAATTCTGTCTTTTAGGTCTTTTGGAATATATTATTATTAACTATAATCACTGTGTTGTGCAACATCAGCACTTATTCCTTTTATCAAAATGCAACTCTTTTTTACATGTTCATTGTATTTTTAAATGTTACATTAGGTTCATACAGATAATCCAGAATAACTGGCAAGGTTTAATGTCAACT
>NW_026004701.1:0-2063 GCF_001458135.2 Marmota marmota marmota | reverse complement strand
GTTTAATTCTCTCCCTTGTTTTTTTTCCCCTTTCCCCTCACAAACTCTTATATGTAATTTTGTGTAACAATGAGGGTCTCCTTCCATTTCCATAGTTTCCCTTCTCTCTCCCTTTCTCTCCCCCACTCGTCTCTGTTTAATGTTAATCTTTTCCTCATGCTCTTCTTCCCTGTTCTGATCTTAGTTGCTCTCTTTATATCAAAGAAGACATTTGGCATTTGTTTTTTAAGGATTGGCTAGCTTTACTTAGCATAATCTGCTCTAATACAGTTGCCTTTAAGGTAGAGGTCATCAAATTTTTTTTCTGTAGAGGGCCAGATTGTAAATTTTTTTATCTTTACCCCATCATAGCTATTCAGTTCTTCCATTGTTGTATGAAAGTAGTATTGTGTTATAAATAAATGAATGAATATCTTTGTTACAATAAAATGTTATTTAAATAAAGAGAGTCGGGCTGGGGATGTGGTTCAAGTGGTAGCGTGGTCACCTGGCATGCGTGCAGCCCGGGTTCGATCCTCAGCCCCACATACAAACAAAGATGTTGTGTCCGCTGAAAAAACTAAAAAATAAATAATAAAAAAATTCTCCAAGCCCTTGTAATCCAATGGAAACATCAATATCAACATATAACATACACAAAAAAGAATCTAGCTGAAAAAACGTTATAGGAACTCTGAAAAACAGCCAAAAGTCTGTGGAAAGCAACCAAGTAAATGTCTAATCAGAAAGTCCTCCTTTAAAAATAGTGGCTTGGGAGCCTGAGGCAGGAGGATTTCAAGTTCAAAGCCAGCTTCAGCAATTTAGTGAGGCCCTAAGCAACTTAGTGAGACCCTGTCTTAAATGAAACTATAACAAGGGCTGGGTATATGGCTTAGTGCCCCTGGGTTCAACCCCTGGGGAAGGAAGGAAGGAAGGAAGGAAGGAAGGGAGGGAGGGAGGGAGGAAGGGAGGAAGGAAGGAAATGGTAAGAACTTTCATGAGATTTTTGTTCATTTATGTCTCAAGTCATTGCTGAAATACTATGGTTGTGGTCTAAAGTAGACAATATCCCAGTTACCTATACCACTTCTTCACTCAAAAACAAACAAACAAACAAACATCCAGAATATCTTATTTGCAAACCAGTTTTATGTGCAATGTCTAACTGGTCTAGGAGCTTCCTGGCAGATTAGTCGCTACCTGACTTATCTTGTATCTGAGGCAGGGAAAAGCAGAGGAAAATAGTCATGAGAGATTTAGGAGGACTATGGAGCCATAGATACCTAAATAAGAAATTATGGGTAGAGACATACACTAGAACATATAATGCTAAAGGCATACAATAGAACATCTAGGGATCTCAGGAGAAACTGAGTTGGAACTCAGTTTCATGTATAGGGGTGATTAAGAAAGCTATACATAAACCAAATAAAATGCACACAAAGAATGGATAAGAGATGGTCATAAGCTTTCACCTCAGGTTTATCCTTTGGTTCAGAGCATAGTCAGCTAATTGATGAAGAATTGTTTTGACACAGAGCCAAACTACAAAGACCAGGAAGATGGATGCTTTCATGAAATCCAACTTTTCAACTTAAAAAATCATAGGTATACAAATAAACAGTAAAACATGATAAACTCAAAGGAAAAAGAAAGTCAATTTCTGGAAACCATCCAATGGGAAGCATAGACACAGTCTTCTAGACAAAAACTGTAAAACAACTGTCTTAAATATGCTTAAAGAGCTAAAGGAAAACACAAAGAAGAATAGGAATTCAGAAAAAAAAATATGAACAAAGTGAGACTATCTACAAAGGGTTAGACATTATAGAAAAGGAACCAAATAGAAAGTCTGGATCTATAAAGTAAAATAATGAATTGAAAAATTCACTAGAGTTCAATAGCATATTTGAGAAAAAACTAGTGAATTTGAAGAAAATATAATTGACCTTATCTTGTGTGAGAAGAAGAAAGAAAATAATATGAAGGCACGTTAATAATGCTTAAGAGACTTCTGGGGCTTCATCAAGTGGAAAAATATATGCATATAAAAGTCTCAGAAGAAGTTATCAAAAAGGTAGAGG
>NW_026004700.1:0-2063 GCF_001458135.2 Marmota marmota marmota | reverse complement strand
ATATATATATATATATATATATAAATTTAAATAAAATTGAAAAAAATCTCCAAAATTATCCTATAGTGTTTAAAAATTCATGAGTAGCCTAAAGCATTATAACAAAATATAAGGAAGCAATTACCATACAAGAATGATAATAGTAACCTTTGGGAGAAAGAAGGGAAAATGAGAGTCACTTCTGAGGTCCAACAATTGGCTTGGGTGGTGGTTACATGGGTGTTTGTTTAAGATAAATCATTGAGCAGTACATCATTGTTTTGTTCATTTTTTTTCAATACGTATGTTATCTTTTGTATCTTAAGAGATTAAAAATAGAACTAAACTAATTATACTGTTGTTTTCCTTGTATTGTCTTTGTCTGCATGACTATGGTACTTCTGTTTTATTTTTATTTTATTATTCCATGAGTTCAGTTTTCCTGGGCAGCTAATTGCAAGATGTTCTTGTAGGTGAGAAGAAATGGATCGCATTCTAGTTCAGCTGGCTTTTTACTGCATAGGCACTCTCAGTTTCCATAAAGACAGGCTGCTTCCTGAAAATATGTTTTGTTTTTCTGATTCCCCATGTAGCCCTGACTGTTTCGCTTCTCTGAACTAACTGAATCTGGCAAGCAGCAGGGCCTGAGGAAGGGGAGGGAAGAGGACTCCTGCTACCACCTGGCTTTCCCTTATTTTGCATTCTATTTTATATGGAAAAGTAGTTTTTGCCCCTCGGCATGTGGTCATCACCTTCAATAAGTATTATTTTTGTCTGTGATTTCTGAGAGCTGCAGTATATTTAGCTATGTACATACCAGAACATATACCTTACCCAAAGGAAACTGAACCATGTTACATTTTGTCTTAGCTGTTTCTAAGAGGTGTGTTTGATCCTTTTCATAAGTCCTTCCCCAGTCAATAAAAACTTATTTTAACATTTTCTATCTAGTTAATATTTCTTTCATGGAGAGAAATTGTTTAATTTCAAAATATGAAATTATGCAATATATCTAACATCAACTAGTGATACATATATAACAACCAACCAAACAAGGAAAAAACCTTTTGTCCCCTAGTTTATATTTTCTTGCAAACATCTTATTGAAGAGAAATAAAACTGAGGCATAAAATAATTACAGTTAGAACATTTATTTTTTTTTCTTTTCAAAGAAAACCATGTTATCTAAATCCTGATGATAGTAAAAAAAAAAGTATAAAAGAGGAAGAGAGCTAAATATTAAGATCTTGCAATATTTGGAGATTCTTTGGATGCACATTATTGCCTGTTTATGTCTAATCTGTTTCTAGGTGTATCCTAAAATAGAAAGAACTTTCAATGTAAATGTAAGACTGGTGGACCATACCATCCCTTCAATTAAGAGATTCCAGGGTGTAATGAGAAGAAGCTATTAGAGATGACTATTTTCATATCACAATATTTTTTGGAACCAGTATTTTCTGGAAGAACAAACACCTACATGCTGGTATGAGTGGTAGTTTCTTAACAGTGATGCTGTGCTATTTCCACAAATGGTTCCTTTTGAACTTGTCTGTTTGTAGTGATTTTAACCCATTGTACCACACCAGATAGTTGAGATATAGTTCTTGCCCCTACTGTTTATATGAACTTGGCCTATATAAGACTTCAGAATTAAAAACATGGACTCCAAACAACTATGTATAACTTTCAAGTCAGTTTTTTGCTAGCTGTGCGATACCTGATAAGATACTTTACCTCTAAGTCTCAGTTTTCTCATCTATAAAGATGATACTGATTGTATAGATTATTAAGAAAGGAGGGAGAAAGGGAGGACATGGGGAAATACTGAGGAACAAAATTTACCAAATTATGCTATATCCATGTACTAATACACTACGTTGAATCATGCTTTTATATATATAATATATGTATATATTATATATTATATGTATATACACAACTATAATGAACTTATTAAAATAATAACAATAATAATATAAGGGAGATCAGTAGTACAACTGGATCAGGGGGAGGGAAAGGGAAAATGAAGCCAGATTTAAAGTTAGGTAGTCAGTGTAGTTAGGTAAATCGGGTCTAATACT
>NW_026004699.1:0-2063 GCF_001458135.2 Marmota marmota marmota | reverse complement strand
CATAATTTAATATATGTATTTAAATCTCTATGTTTCCAAGGTCGAATAGCCTCCCTACACCATCTGTTGGCTTGTTTGTAGGCTAGTTGTTTTATTAATGGCATCACTTGTTCTACATCCCCAAAGACTCTGGTAGCTGTTTGTATAAGCCTATCTACAAATTCAGCGTAAGGTTCATTAGTTCCTTGTATTACCTTAGATAATTGACCTTGTAAATCTCCATCTCTTTGTAAAGTTTTCCATGCCTTAACCACAGCTGAAGCAATTTGTGAGTATATGGCAGGATCATATCCAATTTTTTGCTGCTGACCCTCATAAGATCCCTCTCCTAGCAACATATTTAGATTTCTCTGAGGATAACTGGCTGCTGCAATTCACTTAGCCATCTCCATACAAGATTCCTGATTGGCAACCTTCCATAACAAATATTGTCCTCCATTTAGCACAGCTTTGCACATGCTAGCCCAATCTGCTGGTGTCATGTTTAAATTTGTAATGGATTCAACCATACTTACAGTAATAGGGGCTTGCAGACCATAGGTTGTTACAGCCTCTTTCATCTGCTTCACAGTTTTAAAATCTAAAGCATGGTGAATTTGCTGCCCTCCTGCCTCCTCAAGTACAGGGCATGCTAATCTTCAAGGTCCTGTCTCAGGATCCCATCTATCAACTATGGGGGTTGAGGGCCACCCAGCATATGTTGTCTCTGTATACATAGGTGGAGCTGTTGGTTGAATACTTAAGCCCTCTGGTGATAGAAAGGGGTTAGTAACAACCTCCTGTTGTAACTTTTCCCCTGATAGCCTTTCCTCCTCTAAACTTTCTTCCCCTGTCTGACTAACTCGAGAGACTTCCTCTTTTACTTGATCTAAAATATCTTCTCCTTGACTAAGCAAACAAGATCATATCAACGTCCATAATGGTAATGTGCCAACTGGCAGAGTTCCTGGGATTTTCTTTTCTATCTTTTTTAAATCTTCACCATGATGGTTCCATTGTGATATATTTAGCAACCCCTCTTTAATGAACCATGGGCTACATTTTTGTATCGTCTTAATGTATTCCCTAACTGTTCTTGATTTTACTGAGATGCCTCCTTCCTTTAGCAATTTACCAAATGCCCTTTCGGTTTGGTTCTTACTAATTTTTAATCCCATATTTCCATGATAAGATGCTGCTCACTAAGATAATGCAAAACAAAACCAAGACAAAATGAAACAAAAATGGAACAAATATTCATTGTATCAATTTTTCTATTTTCTTGAAATGTCCATCTGTCCTCTCACCCTATCTGTTCTCCTGTGACGTGAGCCCCACCCCAGCGGGGCATGAACGATGGCGGATGACACCACGGTGTCCCGCGGCTCACTGTCGGGGCATGCATCCCCCAGGGCACAGCCACATGCACACCTTCGAGCAGCTTTTCTCCCATCCTATTTATTTCTAGGGACAGGCAGCTTAAAAATGAAATGAAGCAAAATGAAACCAGAACACACTGTTTCTTGAAATGGTCACCCATCCTTTTACCTTGTCACTCCCAAGAGTCCTGAAGGTTCCCCGTATGGGCCACCATATGCCACAGTCTGGCTGGGCAAATAACCGGGAGGTGACAAGCAACTTGAAGGTTGAAATAGGAACTACTTTATTGCAAGTGAACTCAGCGGGAACTGAGTGAGAACTCAAAGTAGCAGGCTCCTAAGGTAGCGGAACCGCTTCTCTGTGGGACAGCAGAGGTATATATACCTAACTAATTACACACAGCTTGACTCAATTAACATCATCTAGATACAGCAGTCAGCCAATAAGGAATCCTCATCATCTTAATGGCTCACTGGCGTTGCTTCACAAACCACTCCTCTTGGCAATCTGCCAGGCACCATCTTGACTTGATTTGCATCCCCAACACTTCAGATACACATACCCTCACACCCCAGAAAAACACACACCAGTCACTATCACCCAAATTGCAATCACACAAACCCTCCCTCAAAAACTGAATAGACTTGGACCAAACAAATATACTTATTAATATATGGCATCATTTTCTTTTCTCAAATGAAAAC
>NW_026004698.1:0-2063 GCF_001458135.2 Marmota marmota marmota | reverse complement strand
ATATATATATATATATATATATATATATATATATATATATATATTATTGCATAGACCAATGTCAAGACTTTTTTCTGTGTTCTCTTCTAGAAGTTTCATGGTTTTAGGCTTTAAATTTAAATGTTTAATCCATTTTGAGTTCCTTTTTGTATGTGGTTTGAGTTAAGTCCTCCCTTTTCATGCTGCATGAAAAGGTATCTGGTTTTCCTGTTACCTTTCTTGAAGAGATTGTCCTTTCTCCATTGTGTGCTCTTGACATCATTGTTAAACATCAGTTGACCAAAAATTCATGGGTCTATTCTGGGATATCTATTCTGTTCACTAGTCTATGTGTCTGTTTTTATTCTAGGAACATATTGTTCTGATTACTTTAGCTTTATAGTATATTTAGAAATCAAGTAATGAGATGTCTCCAATTTTGTTTCTCTTGCTCTTTCAAATATCCTTACACGATGTGCTGTAGTTTGGATCTTAAATGTCCTCCAAAGGTTCATGCTGTAAAAGCTTAGTTTCCAGTCTGTGGTTCTGTTGGGAGGTGGTGGAACCTTTAAGAGGTGGGACCTAGTAAGAGGTCTTCAGGTCGTTAGTGGATAACCTTGAGGGAAATTTGGGGACCATGGTATCTTCTTTGTCTCTGCTCTCACTTCCTGGCCATGAAGTGAGCAGCTTTGCAATGCCAAGAACGCCTGCCATGCTGTGCTGCCCTCCACTCCCACCAGAGATCTAAAAGCAATGGGTCTTCCTGCTCATACACTGGAAGGTCCAAAACTGTGAACAAAACAAAACTTTCCTCTTGTTGACTTGGCTCAGGTACTTACTATAGTGATTAAAAGTTGAGCCAAGTTGACTTGGCTCAGTACTTACCTTAGTGATAAAAAGCTAACACACAATTGAAATAATTTGCAAAATGCCACAAAAATCCTGTTAATTGATTTCGTTGAATCTGTAAATAAATTTAAGCAAGTTTGGCTTCTTAACAGTATTGAGTTTGACAATCCACAAAAATAATATATCTCTCCATTTATTGAGGTCTTGTTTAATTTCAGCAATATTTTGAAGGTTTTGATGCAGAGATCTTACCTATCCATTGTAAAAAAGAATTCCTAGGTGTTTTATGTTTAATGATGTTATTGCAACATTATAATTATATTTGCTAATTATGTATTATCATATAAAATATTTTTATATATTAGACTTTATTGCTTAATATAGTTTATAATGATATTTTAGAATGCTTAAGATGTTCTAAATAAAAAATAAAGCTAATAGTTTTATTCTTGTTCTAATAGTTTTATTCAAGTTCTTTATAATAATACATATGTAAAATATATATAATTATAAACCCCATATGACAATATTTTTATTTTATTTTTTCTAAAAATAGCTATATATGTATACATCCATGTGTATATGTATTTATACATATATTAAAGATTAAGGGGAACGAGTTTTTTGAATACCCTGATTCTGTTCCTGACATTGCTAATTTCTTTGAAGAGCCATGTTTTTACCTCTTGTCATTTTCCCCAGCCCTAGTTGTCTCTGGCACACCAATTAGTGTGGGTGTGTTGATGGACTTGAGTTCTTGTTCCCCTGAAGAGTGTCCACTTCACTGTTACTCCTAAGGGATATTATTGTGGAATACAGAATTCTACACAGAGCACTTTTTAATCACTTTAAAATATTGTTTCTTACTAGAGATGAGGAGTTATTCAAATAACTATCTCACTAATGTAATATGTTATTATCTTCAAAGATTTTTAAAATATTTGATACTAAGATATTTGAGTAAGATGTGTACATGCTTGGTTATTCATATTTTTTCTGCCTGATATGACCAAAACTCTGGATCTGTAGATTGTTTCTGTCACAGTTTTTTGAAAAATTTCAGCCTTATTTTTTTGAATATTTTTCAGCTTTGTTCTCTTTTTCCCTGTTTCTGGGACCATAATTATATATGTGTCAAATATTTTATATTATTTTATAAATCATAGAGGTGCCATGGGGGGTTATATATCTTATTGATAGCTCCTCATTCTCTCTCTCTCTCTCTCTCTCTCTCT
>NW_026004697.1:0-2063 GCF_001458135.2 Marmota marmota marmota | reverse complement strand
GTTATAACTTTCAAAAATATCTCTTATTACAGAATGCAGAATATGACACTATAGAGCAATATTAATATAAGAAGTGTCTGAATTGCTATATTGAGTTTTTATTTCTATATTTTATCATTCATGAGGTTTAATAATTTCTTGCTAATTGAGTTTATTCTTTATTTCTAAATTTTTTTCCACTAGTATCTGTGAGGCTGAATTTTATGTGTCCACTAGTACAGTATGGTGTCCACTTATATAATCAAACATGAGCCTAGATGTCACTGTGAATGTTTTTTCTGTAGGTAATGAACATTAACATCATAGAATTTGGATAAAGCAGATTAAGCTCCATACCGTGAGTGGATGTCATCCATCCCATCAAACACCCTTTAGAGAGAAGTCTGTAGTTTTCTGAAGAAGTGATTCTGCTTCAAGACTCCAGCACAGATACCCTGCCTAAGTTTCCAGTCTGCAAATATTAGATTCAATGCTGCACTATCAACTCTTCCCTGAATTTCTACCCTATTCCCCACAATTGTATAAACTAATTCCTTAAAATAAATATTTCTATTTCTCACTAGATGTAGAAATATAGTTACTGTTCCTGATTTATAATGGTTCAGCTTACAATTTTTGGTATTTACCATGATGCAAAAGCTGTTTGCATTCAATAGATACCATGCTTCAAATTTTGAATTTTGAACTTTTCCGAGGATACCAATATGTGTGCAGTCCTTCCTTGTGGTGCTGGGCTGTGGCAGCAGCCACAGCTTGCAATCAGCCAGAAGTTCACAAGGGAAACAGTTGTTGTTAAGATGTAATATTCGGTAGGTTAGATGCAGTAAATGCAGTCTTGACCTGTGTTATTTTCAACTCATAATGGGTTTATTGAGATAAGACTCCATCTTAAGTCCACAAGCATATGTTAATATGGTTATAAATATAGATGTCACTATATATATGTATATATAGATCAAATATATGTAATAAGCTATGTATTACATATAATGTGTTTGTATATTACATGTATATTTTTCAAGTATATTACATGTATATTTTACATGTACATTTATAAATTATGTTATATATAATTATCATATGTAATATTATATGCAATGTTATATGCAATATTTACTATAAACACTTTCATATTGTTTCTGTCTCTTTGGAGAACTATGACTAATACAATATTATTTACTTACTTTTCCATTGGTATATTCACCTATTTTTTATTGAGACAATTTACTTAATAAAATGGTTAACTTTTTTAATGTCTCCTGGCACAATTGTTTTCCTCACTATGTGGTTTGACTTTTTGTTTTCTAACAATAGACATTTTCACTTTTTTATGAACACATTATTTCTTTTGGATTTGTTTTTATAAAACTCTTCCCCATTACAAGGTTGTTTATATTTCTCTGTTTTCTTCTACTTATAGTTTTTCTAAAGAAAGAGAGAGAGAGAGAGAAGAGAGAGAAATTTTAATATTTATTTTTCAGTTTTCGGCGGATACAATATCTTTATTTTATTTTTATGTGATGCTGAGGATCGAACCCAACATCCCGGGCATGCCAGACGAGTGTGTTACCTCTTGAGCCACACCCCCAGCCCTACTTATAGTTTTATTTGCTAATGCATGTGGAATTTTTTTAGGTATATAGTATAAGATACAGAATTGCACTTTTCCTTATATAATTTATCAAATATTTCAACACCACTAAAAAAATATCCTACTGTTTCAAAACATCAGCTTTGGTTAGGGTTGCCAGATTTAGCAAATAAAAACACAGGACTCTGTTTTAAATGTGAATTTCAATGAAAATGGAATTTTTTTAGATTAGATACATACCATGTAATATTAAGGATATACTTAGGTTACAATTTATGTTTTTCATTTGACATTTGTAGTATCTGAATGTTTTGTATTTTGTTTTGCAACCTTGAATTTAGTCTTCATGATTTTTTTCTCTGTGCTTCCTGTGCATTCTAATGAGTCAAATTGCAAGGAGGAAGATTGCTGAGGGTGGAGCAAATAAAGTGGAAGGCATCAAAGATGAGGAGAACCCAGGTCTTGCTTATAT
>NW_026004696.1:0-2063 GCF_001458135.2 Marmota marmota marmota | reverse complement strand
AGGTTTAGGGTTAGGGTTAGGTTTAGGGTAAGGTTTAGGGTTATTGTTAGGTTTAGGGTTAGAGTTCATGTTAGAGTTAGGGTTAAGGTTAGTGTAAGGTTTAGGTTTAGGGTTAGGTTTAGTTTTAGGATTACAGTTAGTTTGGGGGTTAGGTTTAGGGTTAGGGTTATGGTAAGAGTAAGGGTTGGTTTTAGGATTAAAGTTAGGTTTAGGTTAGTGTTAGGGTTAGGTTAAGTTTAGGGTTAGGGTTATGGTTAGGGCTGGGATTGTGTTATGGTTAGTGTTAAGTTAGGGTTAGTGTTAGTGTTAAGGTTAGTGTTACGGTTAGTGTTAGGTTAGGGTTAGTGTTAGTGTTAGCGTTAGGGTTAAGGTAAGGTTTATGGTTAGGGTGAGTGTTATGATTACAGTTAGTGTTACAGTTATGGTTAGGGTTAGGATTAGTGTTAGGGTTATGTTAGGGTTAGGGTTAAGGTTAGTGTTAGGTTTAGGTTTAGTGTTATGGTTAGGGTTAGTGTTATGATTAGCATTAGAATTAGGTTTAGGTTTAGGCTTAGGGTTAGGTTAGGGTTAGGGTTAGGGTTGGGGTTAGTGTTAGGGTTAGGGTTAGGTTTGGGGTTAGGGTTCATGTTATGTACAGGGTTAGGTTTACGGTTACTTAGGGTTAGGTTTAGGTTTATGGTTCATGTTAGGGTTAGGGTTATTGTTAGATTTAGGTTTAGGTCTAGGGTTAGGCTTAGGGTTACTTTTAGGGTTAAGGTTAGCATTAGGGTTAAAATTACTGTTATGGTTATGTTTAGGGTTAGTGTTCATGTCTCATTAGGGCTAAGGTAAGCTTTAGGGTGAGGTTTAGGTTTATGATTACAGTTAGTAATACTATTAGAGTTAGGGTTAGGTTGAGTGTTAGGTTTGGAGTTAGGTTTAGAGTTAAGTTTAGTGTTAGGTTCAGGGTTATTGTTATGGTTAGGTTTATCGTTATGATTAGGATTAGGGTTAGGATTAAGTTTGGGTTAGGGTTAGGTTAGAATTAGAGTAAGGGTTTGGGTTAAGGTTAGGGTTAGAGTTGGGGTTATGGCTCGTGTTAAGGTTAGGGTTAGAGTTAG
The DNA here is from genome assembly GCF_001458135.2 of Marmota marmota marmota. Taxonomy (NCBI): domain Eukaryota; kingdom Metazoa; phylum Chordata; class Mammalia; order Rodentia; family Sciuridae; genus Marmota; species Marmota marmota. Next base: position 963 of record NW_026004696.1, on the reverse strand, counting down.
GTTTACTTGCAATTAGAGTTAGGGTTAGGGTTTGTGTTAGGGTAGGATTAGGGTTAGTGTTAGGTTTAGGTTTAGGTTTAGGGTTAGGGTTAGTGCTAGGGTTAGGGTTAGTGTTAGCATTATGTTTAGGGTTAGGTTTAGTGTTAGTGTTAGTGTTAGGGTTAGGGTTAGGGTTAGGGTTAGTTTTACAGTTAGGATTAGGGTTTGTGCTAGGATAAGGGTTAGGGTTAGGGTTAGTGTTATGGTTATGGTTAGATTTAGGGTTAGGTTTACTGTTAGTGTTAGCGTTAGGGTTAGTGTTAGGGTTAGGAATAGTATTAGCGTTAAGGATAGGTTTAGAGTTAGTGTTAGGGTTAGGGTTAAGATTAGTATTAATATATGTGTTAGGGTTAGGGTTAGGGTTTGGGTTAGTGTTAGTGTTAGGGTTCAGGTTCGGGTTAGAGTTTTGATTAGTGTTAGGGTGAGGGTTATCTTTTGTGTTAGGGTTAGAGTTAGGTTTAGTTTTTGTGTTAGGGTTAGGTTTAGAGTTAGCATTATGGTTAGTATTAGTGTTAGAGTTAGTGGTACATTTAGGGTTATTTCTAGGGTTAAGGTTTGGGTTGAGGTTAGTGTTAGGGTTAGGGTTAGGTTTAGGTTTAGTGTTAGGTTTAGGTTTAATGTTAGGGTTAGTGTTAAGTTTAGGATTAGGTTTAAGCTTAGGTTTAGAAATAGGGTTAGGGTTAGTGTTAGGGTTAGAATTAGTGTTAGGGTTAAGGTTAGGGTTAGGTTTATGTCAGGGTTAGGATTTCAGTTAGGTTAGGGTTAGGGTTAGTGTTTGGATTAGGGTTAGTTTTTGTTTTAGATTTATGGTTAGTGTTAGGGTTAGGGTTAGGGTTAGTGTTAGGTTTAGTGTTAGGGTTAGAATTAGGGTTAGTGTCAGGGTTAAGGTTAGGTTTGGGGTTAGTGTTATGGTTAGGGTTAGGC
>NW_026004695.1:0-2063 GCF_001458135.2 Marmota marmota marmota | reverse complement strand
GAGGGGGAGGGGAGGGAGGGAGGGAGGCAGAGGTGACACTCTGACCCGAGTTCTAGGGCGACTCCCCCACCCCTCCAGTAGCTTCACTTCCTCTCCCCAGTTCCACGCCTCCGCGGTGGTTGGGGCGGTAGTCCTTCCTTCCGCGACTCCGTCTGCACCCACTTGGGGTTTCTGCACCTTAGCCATGCGCTCTGGCCCCGGGGAGCCTGGACAGTTGGATTTCTGAAAGTAACAGCTCCATTTCTCCTAGTTAGGAAAGCCTGGGAATTGAAGGAAGAGGTGATAAAAGTTGCCCCTTGACCGTGGTCTCTTGATCTGGGGCACTGATCCAAGACCCCAAGGAAGGAGAAGTGAAATGAAGCAAGGTTGAAATACTAAACGCGGTCTGAGGAGGCCTGCAGACCTTCAGACCCCCGGGTTCCCTTTCTAGCCCACTCCCTGGGCCTGTGGGCCTTCCCGTTTGGGATCAGGGATAGAAGTGAGTTTGTTTCGCATTTCTTCCGGTTAGAGCTCAATACTCTTGAGCAGGGTCACCCCAGGCTAACCTGGAGTGGCAGACACTGAATCAAGTCCAATTTCATCAGAATTGTCGTTCTAGACTCTCAGAATGAAATGCAACACACGACCCTCCCCGCCACCCCACAACAATCCTTTTGCTGTCTCTCTCTCTAGTCCTATTTTCGAGGAAGACACACCATCTGTCATGGAAATAGAGATGGAAGAACTGGATAAATGGATGAGCAACATGAATAGAAATGGTAGGTGGAAACCAAAAGCTTTGCTTTCTTTTCTAGTAATAGAAGGATGCAATAACTTTAAATAAATACTTGAATCAATTCTGGAGTGTGACAGAGCCCAAATACTACTATCTATCTAATGCATGTAGATAATAACTTAGGTCTGATAGATCCTTAAATATCCAGTATAATTATTACATGGATTATTGCAACTTGTTTTTATTTGCATACAAGTTGTTGAAATGACCTCTTTCAAGCAGAAAACCATCTCTTTTTTTTTTCTTTTCTGTTTTGGGGTGCTGAGAATGGAACCAGGGCCTTGCACATGCTACACAACTTCTCTACCACTGAGATACACCCCCAGGCTCCATGTCTTTTTTTCCAAGCAAGGAAATCTGAGACCAAATTATCCTGGAAAAGCATCTGGCATTTTCTTATGGATAATAGAATTTAGAAATCTATAATTTTGATTTGTATATGAGAGTAACTCTATCAAATGTACTTTACAGAGATCTATGTTGTCCAATACAATAAATGGTAGCCATGTATGACTATTCAAATTGATCAAATAAAATTAGTTTTAGTAATCACATTTTGAGTGATCAGTAACCAGGGAGCTACGTATTAGGCTGAATCTAGAATACTTCCATCACTGCAAAAATTTCTACATAGAGGGGCTGGAGTTGTGGCTTAGCCGTAGAGCGCTCGCCTAGCACTTGTGAGGTGCTGGGTTTGACCCTCAGCACCACATAAAAATAAACAAATAAAAATAAAGGTATTGTGCCCAACTATAACTAAAAAATATTAATTTTTTTTTACATAGATAGTAATATAAAATATAACAACTTCCAATTGATATCTGGCAGTAAGAGTACTATATGTTCCTTACTTCCCATTAAGTCAATAATTGGTCTTAAAATGATGATCAATATTTTTTCTCTAAAAATCAATAAATTATTTTAATGCTCAGATGTAATTGCTCAGATGAAATTCACTACTTATGATATCATATAATTTGTATTTTTAACTTATCTTTAAGAAAAACACCCTGGGTCTGTCAGATTTAATACCCTACAATGGAATTTTCTCAAATCCAGAAATTTGTTATTAAAATTAGATGAGCTTTCCAAAAGATTAGAAGCACTCCATAACTTGTATAATTTCCAACAATTTTTCATACTGAGGGACAAAGGGCCCCATAAAGCATTTGAGGATGGATGTAGGTCACTGACCTTGTCCTTAAAGTGGTTACATATTATTGTTCCTGTTTATAGTATGCACACATAGTAGAATTTGGAAAATGCAAAAAAAAAAAAAAAAAAAAAA
>NW_026004694.1:0-2063 GCF_001458135.2 Marmota marmota marmota | reverse complement strand
ATGAGGAGAGGCATCCCTCCTTCTGCATTAAGCTAAACCCCCAACTTATGATCTTCACCTTGTTTCCAATAGTTCTTCAGGTATTTAATTCCATTCATTATCTCTTTTCTCATCTGAAATTTTAATACCGTCTTCTATATTGGCTTTTCCCCATCAGCTTTTAAATGTACTTCCTTCTCTTCATCTTTCCTCACAACTTTCATTTTTGTTAAACTTCCATGAACACAAGCCCCTCATCTTTCATTTTCACTTCACACTGTCTTGTTAGATGAATTGCAAATTGATGGAATGCCGGTCACATTCTCAAAATCCCATCAACTGCTGAGGCTGAGGCAGGAGGATTTTCAGCTTGAGGTCAGCCTCTAAGGCCAGTAACTAAAGGAGATTGTTTTAATCTGCTTTCTTGCTCCCGTGACTTAAAGACTCAACCAGCATAATTGTAGAGGAGGAAAAATTTATCAGAGAGCTCGTGGTTTCAGAAGTCAACAGAGGGATCCATTCCTCAGGGATCCAGGTGACGCAGGACATCACAGATGGATAGTGTGGAAATGGACACGGTAAGACTCTTATACCCACAACAGAGTATAAAACTGTAACAGAGAAATTACAATTGACTTAAATCTTTATGCATGAAATGTCATGTATTGAAATACATAAATAAAACAGTGCTTGTCATATTTTGGAGAAATGACATAAAAAAATGGGACGTTATCATGCAAGTTTTCAAGTTTTTATAAGATTAAGTGTCCCCTAAAATACAGAAGATCTGAATAATATAATTAGGAAGTAGAAATGAAGAGATGAATAGATTCAGGGAGTTTCAGTGGTGTTGTTACTTAAATTAGTACCCTTTGCCTTATTTTAGATCAAACAAAAAGTAAATTCCTCCCCAAACGAATGATCCATGCCATATTCTTTGGCCATGTGTTAGGGTTTTAATATGAAGTGTGTCCCCAAAATTCTTATTACTGCAGGAATTTTTCGGAAGTTAAATGAGTGGACAGTCAGAGCTGGAACCTAATCAGTCCACACCAGTTTGAATGGGAACTGTAGGCAGGTAGAGCATGGCTGGAGGAGGTGGGTCACTTGGGCCATGCTCTGGAAGCGTTCATCGTCCCTGTGTCCCCTTTTCCCGGTCGCTATCCTTCCTGCCACCATGAGTATAGCAGCTTCCCTCCGACACACACTTCTTCCATGATGTTTTGCCTCAACTTAGGCCCAGAGAAATGGAATCGGCTGACCATGTACTGAATCTCTGAAACCCTGAGTCCAAAATAAATGTTTTCTCCCCTTAAGTCGCTCTTGGGTATTTTGATCACAGCAACAAAAACCTGACTACGGTGCCATGTTGTAGTTTGTATCTGGAATGGTCCTTCCCCAAAAACTAGTGTTTTGAAAACACAGTCCCCAATGCAGCAAGATTCAAAGATAGGGCTTTTAGGAAAAGATTGAAAGATGAGAGCTGCAACCCTATTGGTGGATTAATCCAGTTGATGGATTAATCATTTGAATGGACTACTGGGTAGTAACTGTAGACAGATGGGGCATGGATGGAGAAAGCAGGTCACTAGGAGTATGCCTTTGTATACTAAATCTTTTCCTTGGCTGTTGCTGCTGGTGCTTCCTCTTCCTCCTCCTCTTCCTCTTCCTCCTCTTCCCCCTCTGACTTCTCCTCCTTCTTCTTAATGTCTGCCATGAATTAAGCAGCTTCCCTCTGCCAAGCCCTTGGTACATGATATGCAGGGTCATCTCAGGTCCAGATCAATGGAGCCAGCTAGCTATAGAATGAACCTCTAAATCCATGCACCCAAGTAAACTTTATTTTTAATATTTTTTAGTTGTAGTTGACACAATACCTTTATTTTATTTACATGTGGTGCTGAGGATCAAACCCAGGGCCCTCAGCACGTGCTAGACGAGTGCTCTACTGCTGAGCCACAACCCCAGCCCCTAAATAAACTTTTCTGGGCTAATGGTTTGACCTCTAAGTTGTTTTTGTCTGGTAATTTTGTCACAACAATGAAAAGTTAAAACAAGTCGTATATGATCAAACGAGATAATAG
>NW_026004693.1:0-2063 GCF_001458135.2 Marmota marmota marmota | reverse complement strand
TACCAAAAAAATAAAAATAAAAAAGAAGGCTTTTCATCCTTTGCTTTCTTTGACCAACTCAAGGTTGTACCTTCTACAGCTTTCTCCATAGAGCCCTGCACAGGAGTAGATACCTGTCTATGAAAGGTTAACAACCTGTTCCGGTTTGCTAGTTGTACCTGTGCTTTTTTGTGTATGAATGAGGATGATTAGGAGAGAGTGAGTCATCTCAACTTCCTCAAGTGCAGCACCTGCCATTATAAGGAGCAACAGTTAAAATGCCCATTAAAGTGGACATTTGTCTGGACTGCTTCAGGCTCATTTTTAAAGGTTCCAGCTTCTAGCCTGGGAAGTTTCAACTGTGAGGGACTGGGGATGTAGCTCAGTGATAGAGCACTCATGAGTGAGTCCCTGGGTTTGATTCCCAGTCCCCAAACAAAACCACCCAAGAGTACCATGAGAATTGTACTCTTTCCAAAGTCTTTGGATTGATAGTCTGGATCCCTACCCATTGGACTCAGAAAGACTCAACTGTCAACCATCCCTCACCACAGGTGCCAGGCCAATGTGACCATTGGGCTGCCTACCAAGAAACCCATTCCTGACTGTGAGATCAAGAATCGCCCCAGCCTCCTGGTGGAGAAGATCAACCTGTTTGCCATGTTTGGCACTGGTATCGCCATGAGCACCTGGGTCTGGACCAAGGCCACACTTCTCATCTGGAGGCGCACCTGGTGCAGGTGGGATCAGCAGCCAGCTCATCCTGTCCCTCCTGTCTTAATTGCAGCCTCAGGTCCCCACCTTTAGGCTTTGTCTAGTTCTTCCTGCACACGGTCTTGGACAGCTGTGTTTTCCAAAACAGGGCACTGAGCTGCCTGAGGTCCTCTTCTCAGTGGCTATCCACCGCCCCCTGGTGGCGCCGCCTGTCCTTGGGCGACCTGAGGTATGAGTGTGGACCAAATACTGAGCCAGTGGGCAGCATTTGGTGAAAGTTGATGACTTGACAGCAGGGTACACAGGAGCCTTGTGTTCTAGGTTCACTTCTTTGCAGGGAAGGTCTCTACTCCTTAGAGTCTTTGAGGCATTTAAGACTCTCAGAACTTCCTAACCTAGAGGGAATGGGACGCTATCTTTCACAAGATTTGGTGGTGAGTGGCCGCTCCTCCACTCCCCTCTCCACACTTTCTCAGGTTGACTGGGCAGGGTGATGATGAGCCCAAACGGATCAAGAAGAGCAAGATGATTGCCAAGGCCTTCTCTAAGCGGCGGGAGCTGCTGCAGAATCCAGGCCAGGAGCTGTCCTTCAGCATGCACACTGTCTCCCATGATGGGCCTGTGGGTGAGCCTGGCCCTGTCCTCCCTCGAGCCACTTAACCTCGAGTGCCCAGCTGCCTCCCCTACCAGGACACTGGATGTTTGGCAGACTGTTCTTCCTTCTCCCACTCACACACTCATTCTTTTCTAGTCCACCTCACCTCTCTGAAGGCCTCTCTTTCTCCTCTGTTCCTGTTCATGGTCTGTGAGGGTTCCCCTCTCTCCCCCTTCTTCTTCTTCTTCTTTTTTTTTTTTTTTTTGGTACTGGGGATTGAAATCAGGGGCACTCCACCACTGAGCCACATCCCCAGCCCTGTTTTGTATTTTATTTAGAGACAGGGTCTCACTGAGTTGCTTAGCACCTCACTTTTGCTGAGACTGGCTTTGAACTCGTGATCCTCCTGCCTCAGCCTCCTGAGCCACCCAGGATTACAGGCGTGCGCCACCACACAGGGCTCTCTCCCCATTCTCTTCCTTTTCCATTTGCTCTCTGGGCCAGAGTAAGCCAGGGTTCTAAGACTAGATTTCTGACTGTTGTTTAAGCCCTTTGGGGACTTGAAGCTGCTCCCCTCAGATTCTGAATGCATAGATCTCTGTGGTTATAGACCTTTCTCTGACAACTGGAGGGGGAGGGACTAACTCAGGGGAATGGTGCTAGATAAGGAAGGCGCCACTGAGAGGGACTGGGAAGTCACTATTCCATCTTTCTTTCCATCTCCAAAGCGGGTTTGGCCTTTGACCTCAATGAACCCTCAGCTGATGTCTCCTCT
>NW_026004692.1:0-2063 GCF_001458135.2 Marmota marmota marmota | reverse complement strand
AATGTATAATTAGCGTGCGCGCGCACGCGTGCGTGTGTGTGTGTGTGTGTGTGTGTGTAAGCACTCATCAGAAGGTTGTTCAGAGATCCCTATCTTGTTCGATCTCCCTCTGCATGACATAAAACGTGACCCCAAATGTCAACAGGCATGCTTATCGCCTCCAGCTCCTGCCCTGATCATTTATCCGCTGTGTCCCCTCTTGACCCGGAAGGTGGAAGGGCAGAATAAGATGATAGTCAGGGTGTAGGACCAGGTGTCAGACTCGGAATACTTATTTTGCAGCAGAGGTTAAAGAAGTGAATCACAATTTGAGAGACTCGAATCAACTACCACATGCAGAGTACATACAAATGTGCTTAGCCGAGCTGGCTCAATAAGTGCCCTCTTTTTCCTCTCTCCCTCTCTCTCTCTATCTCTCTCTCAGTTCTGCCTCCAATCCTCTCACTGTCATGGATTGTTGTAACAAGTTCCTACTTGGAGTCATTATCACCAGCCTTGGCTTGCAAAACCTTCACTAGCTGACGTAAGATCCTGACTGTATTGTATATTTTGAGACTTAGATCAGTCTCTTCTCTAAGTTATTGCTTTGCAGTAACCCTTGGGAGGCTGTCCTACTTACTCACTCTCTTGTCTAGAGTAACCTGCTTCTACCATTCTGGGTCCTTCACTCTTATTAGAAATGATAACCACAGTTTTCCTCATTCTTCTCTACTGAGCTCTTTAAAGTTCATGGTAACAAAATATGACATGCAGCTGAACTAATACTAATACCATTTGAAATTCAGTTGCTAATATCAAATAACATTTCCTACAGACGTAGAAAAGTAAATAAAAAGTCAAACTAACACATCTATTGGAGCACAGCCTGGGTGCACTTTAATTCTAACCTTGGCTGCAGGCCAGCCCCCCCACCCCACTTACTCTCTCCTTTATGTCCATAAACTAATCTTGTGTTGTACTCTGTGCTGTGAGCAGAACTTCAATGTCTCTGGTATGCAGCTACCCATGCTCTGTATTGAATAGCTCGGGGTCAGCAAATATGAAACAGAAGTTCAGAAATATGGAGTAAGAAGGGAGCTCAGAAGCATCTGATTTGATTCCCATGTTTCCTAGGGGTGAATATCAGGTCCCGTTGCCGACCCCACTAAGCTCTCTAGAGATGCATCTGCTCTAAGAATGCAGCTCTCCTGATTGCTCCCAGGGTTTCCATCCCCAACCTCATTTTCCTCTTCTGCCTGTGGAACATTTGTGAAGACCTCGAGTTGAACCTCGAGCTGAACCTGTGTGAGATTTCTCATGGCCGTGGGTTGGACTGCACGGTCCAGGCTTCCACTGGAGGCAGAACAGCAGCTCTTCTCAAGGTATTTGTTGTTTTACTCACATTTTATGAGCATAACACCCATTAAGTCACAATGTGGTCGGTTGTATGTCAGCTTAGAAAAACATGCTCTAAAATGCACACGCTCTCCTGAGCACTTGTTCTCCTTTAAAACCAAGAAATGAGAAATACTAGATAGCATCAGCTCAATGCCCCTTTAACCCAGGTACCTCATTTTAATTTTTTATGGATCTGAAAGAGGGAATCAAATAGATATCTGGAGACATAGGGAGTGCTGGAGAGAAACGGGGACCACCAAGTCGAGTGGTAATGCTGAATTGGCTCAAAGATACCCTGGATTTCCCACAGAACTCCAGGTAGAGTGTTTGTTCAGTGTATTTACACACAAAACGATCTTAATTCCTGTTCTTCCTGGCAGCCGTAAACTTCACATTTTCAATCTACAGTCTTGCCAGTCCCATTGTAAAAACAAGGAAAAACAACCCAAATAGCAAAAGAATATTGACATTTTTTCCTGGCAAAATCTGAAGTAAAAGAAAATAAACGAAAAAATTGCCGTATTCCTCTTAATTCCTTTCCTGCCACCCATCGCTTTCTCCCTAAAAGCATACATTATGTTCTTTCATTTATTATGGCTGCATAATTATTTAGAATAATGAGTCCTCAGTGTATTGGAGCTACAGTGAAAAACCGCAGTGAATCGGCTGTAACTTTTCAAAAAGGT
>NW_026004691.1:0-2063 GCF_001458135.2 Marmota marmota marmota | reverse complement strand
TTTTTTATTTTTCAGTGAACACAACATCGTTATTTTATTTTTATGTGGTGCTGAAGATTGAACCCAGCTCCTTGCGCATGCCAGGTGAGCGAGTTACTGCTTGAGCCACATCCCCAGCCCAATATATATGTACTTTAGATAATAATGTTTATCACATTCTACCATCCTTGCTAATCTTTACACAACACTCCTACACTAGCTACTTCAAATAAACTTGCTTCAGGGATTTAATGCATTAATCAAATAGATTTTCTGCAGCCTTTGCAGTGCTGTTGGAATGGCTATTATAAAAATCTAAATTGTCATGTATGGTGGCATATGCCTGAAATTCTAGAAGATATGGAAAATGATGCAGGAGAATTTTTAGTTCAAAGACAACCTCATTAACATAGCAATGCTTCAATCAACTTAGTGAGAGCCTGTCTCAAAATATAACATAAAAAGGAATGTGGATATGTCTCAGTGCTATGCACCATGGTTTCAATACTCAGCACCAAACCAAACAAAACCAAGCAAATATCTCATAATTAATAAGGATTCCAGGGTACACAAATATGTAAAAATGTTGGTGACAATATAAATTTAATAAATATATATTTTTATAAAAGTGTTAAGGTTCTTTAAAAGCCCAAAATAAAAATGTCACATAATCAAATAGTAATAATTTGTAGTAGCAGTGCAAGGTTGTACATGCCTGTACTCCCAGTGGCTTAGGAGGATAAGAGGTAGAAAACTAGGGGTTTATTCTCAAGTTAAAAACCAGCCTTAAGAACTTGGCAAGGTCCTAAGAAACTCAATAAAACACTATCTCAAAAATAAATAAATAAATAAATAAAAGTGTTGGAGACTGGGTATGTAGCACACTGGTAAAGAGCCCTTGAGTTAATCTCCATTATATTCATAAATAAAAAGATATAAATAATAATTCTTGGTAAAAAATGCCATACAATCCAGTAATAATAATTCTGGTTATATATGTAAAGGAATTGGAATCCTTTTGCTAAAGATATTTCCACACTTCTATTTTTATTGTATCTTTATTCACAGTATCTAATAAAAGGGAAAAAATGAGGTACCTTTAACACAGAAAGTATATAAGAAAAGGCCTTCCAGCTACAAGGCATCCAATTAGTCCATCCCTTCAGAAGCTACACATTTAAAATTGAAACTGGTCCCTAGAAGGCAAGACTCAGCAGTGTTTTCTAAATACTTCAAAAAATTTCGAATATCTGGGAACCTTGTTTTAGATATTCTAAAACTCAGAACTAGGTCATATGGGAGGTCAGAATAAGAACAAAACACACAGTAAATTTTTCAATGGGGAATCTTAACTCAAACACTGTCATAACCAAAAGCAGTGTTGAAGATAAAAAATAGATTATGTTTCACTGATTTCTGGGTCATGGACTCAATCCAAATATATATTAGAAAAAATGTTAAGGCTACTGGTTAAAAATCTATGTAAAACAGGTATTAAAAATGTACCAGGGCTGGGTGTTTTGGTGCAGGCCTATGATCCCAGTTGCTGAAGAGGCTGAGGAAGAAGTATCAAAAGTTCAAAGCCACACTTAGAAAAAGTGAGGTGCTAAGAAACTCAGTGAGATCCTGTCTCTAAATAAAATAAAAAAATAAAATAGAATAAACCTGAGGATGTGTCTTAGTAGTCCAGTGTTCCTGAGTTCAATCTCCAATATCCCCATAAAAAATGTAGCAGGGGGATGGGGCTGGAGCTCAGTGGTAGCTCACTTGTCTGGCACATGAGAGGCACTGGGTTTGATTCTCAGCTCCATATATAAATAAATAAAATATAGGTCTATCAACAACTAAAATATATATTTTTTAAATAATGTACCAAGTTATTGACGTGGACTTTGATCTAATTTGCTGTGTAAAGCCCTTGAGATTGAAGTTGGCCAGGCATGGTGGTGCAAGCCTGTAATACCAGCTATTTACAAGACTGAGACAGAACTATCATGAATTGAAAACCAGTCTTAGCAACGGTGAGGCACTAAGCAACTCAGTGAAACCCTGTCTCTAATTAAAATACAAAATATGGATAGAGA
>NW_026004690.1:0-7212 GCF_001458135.2 Marmota marmota marmota | reverse complement strand
CCATTACAATTAAGTGTATGATTTTTACTTCCACGTGGGTTCATGGGTGGACACTGTTGACACCTTGATTCCTCGATGATAATTGTAACATTACAGCTTCCCAATGCACATGTTGTGTAATAACTTTTTTTTGCTCTTATAATTTTTTGTTATTATAATTCAAAAGTTTCTTGGTTAAGTTTACATATATTTAACTTTGTGGATGAATTTTAGAACTGGATGCTTCCATTAAGAGTAAAGCATGCTGGATTGTTTTATTAGTGCACCATAGTTATACATAATTCCACATGCATATGGCACCCTTGTAAATCTTACCAATGGTATTTTATACTATTTTTAAGCTGAATGTACCATGACTATTAATATATTATCCTGCTCCTATGAACTGATTGCAGCAAGTCCCCACTCTAGGGGACCATCATGTGTCTTTAATAGCAAAAGAGTTTCCACAAATAGTTAAGAAGCACTTAAACTCCTTGAGTTTATTAGAATTCTTTTGTTTCCTATCTTCATTGATACTATTTAATTTTCTCTCTGATAGGGTTTTAGTTTACATTTCTTGGGTTTGTAAAGATGTTGGATTCTTTTTATTCTCATTATTGAACACATGGGTATCTCCTGTACATATTGGCAGCTCAAGTCTCCTCCCTGAATTTCTTCTGTGGTGGATTTCAGAGGGTAGTGACCCTGAGAATCACCAGTCAGTGGGCTCTTTTCCTACCCAAGGGGGCTGGGATCTGCAGGGCTCTCAGCTTTTTCTTCCTCCTGAGCTTTTCTTTCTTTGGGGGGTGGCATGGGGCATAGTGGATTGAACACAGAGATCCTTTACCACGGATCTGCATCCCTTGTACTTTTTATCATTTAGCTTGAGACAGAGGCTGAGGCTGGCCTTGAACTTGTGCCTCAGCCTCCCAAGTGGCTGGGATTACAGGTGTGGGCCTCCTCCCTGGGTCCCCCTGAATGTTCTAAATATAAGGGAATCAAAAGGTCAGATCCAGAACCCCATCTCCCAGACAGAACCTTTATGCATGTATCAATGAATTCCTCAAATTCCAGTACCCTGTCCCCATTTCGAGTGACAGTTTTTTCTCCCCACTGTAATAAAATAAGAAGCAAAGGTTTTGTTTTCTGTTTATGAGCATTTCACATGAGACAAAAGAACATCAAAAACCACTCAACATTTGCAAAAGTGTGTGTGTGTGTGTGTGTGTTTGTGTGTGTGTGTATTCTCCCTTTCTCTCCCAGGCCAGATACCTTGTAAGAATGTCTTTGGGTTGAATGTCCCCCCTGTGGACTGCATGTCCTAGGGGTCTCATGCCATCTCTGAGATTTTCCTGGTTCTGTTTTGACTCTGCCTGACACGAGGATCCCACACCTGGCACAGCTGAGGTCTCTTGAGCGTCTGGTACATATCAGCCACCTGTTGACCTATGAGCAGGTGCATTTAGGGGAAGTAGTTTTTCAGGGTAGTAGGTGATGGCTCTGTGGCTGGGAGGAGTCTCCTTATCCAGAAGCCATTTCAGATGTTCCCTCGTCCTGGCTTCTGTGGATCCTGGAACAGCGATGGGCATGCAGCCATTTATTAACACACTGGTTCAAGTTCCTTTGGAAATGCATCCAGAGTGGTTGTTACACTTTTAGCTTTTAATGAACTCCATGCTATTTAATATAAGCTGCACTAAGCTTATATTCTATCCCTGTGTGAGCGGGTCTTTCTCCATGTAATTAGAGGACTGGTTCCTTCACCTGTTTGATATGGAGTCTTTCCCACAGCTGTGCTCAGGCTGTAGAAACTCTCTTACTTAGCTGGGGACTGAATTCTTGATGCAGTTGGTTAGAACTGAGGTTGCCTGTGCTCACTGCAAGAAGGTGGTGTGAGCCTATTCTAGAAAGAAACAGGGAGCTGTGGTTTTAATCCTTTTTCTTCACTCCTGTTTGGGGGGGAATTGTAGTCTATGGAAGTGCTTGCAGCCAATGTGAAGCCCCTCCTTTGTGATCTAGGGAGATTTCTACATGCACAGTTGCCATTGCTCCCAAAGCTTGGCAGTTTAGCATGGAGTCCATGGAATGGGAAAAAATGTTGGGACTCTGAGTGCCTGGACATACTCCTTCGATAAAGTACTGGTCAGGCCTGCAGTTATTACTGAGGTAGGGGGGAGAGTGCTCAGGCAGGGCTGCCAGTGTGGAGTGCATTTGTCCTGTCTACCCTTATGGACTGCCTAGGTAGGAGCTCGACTGTTAGCAGCCACAGTTTGCAGATTGTGCTGGCAAATCCCTGCTAGGGATAAACTGGGATCCTTGATCTCACTCCCCTTCTGCCCTGATCCCATGGATAAAGCTCATGACCCACCACAGCCATAGAAAAACACCCATTTTCTCTCATCCTGATACTTGTGTATATCCAGCTTGCTCTTCTATGAGCACCAGACAAATTGAGTTTCCAGCTACAAGTCATTTAGTGTCCAATGTGCTCCATTTGTGACCTTAAACAGACTTCATCTACTCTGGGTGACACTGGATGGGGGTATTTTGTCCCAATTATGTAGCACGTTGCTCAAGGCAGGACTAATGCCCACGTGTCTCTCAACTTTGACTGCTCTTCGGATGGTAGATATTTTCTCAGTGGTCCAATGCATAGGTATCTCAATCCATGTATAACTTTATTTAAGAGGGACTCAAAACAGAAGTATGTGTTTATTTTGTGTATGCATGTGTGGAAAAAATCCAGGAGCCTCCTATTCTGGTATGATTTTAAAAAATAATCCTACTCAATATGTGCTTCTTTGGGGTGCTGGTGTATAATCCAGTATCACGCATGCCCTGCACCCAAGCCCTACCAGTTCTCTGCGCCTCCAGTTCCCACACCTCCCTTCATGCTGGGTTGTCTTGTTCATTTACACCAAATCCTCTGCTGGAGATGGTTGCATTTATCTAGGCCTTTTCAGTGCACTTAATAATAAAAATGACATTTACATACATGCGGAGTCATCTATGAAATTTTTGCAGTGTGCAAATTTTTTGGTCCTCCCTCAAATTTCTGCAATATGATAATTTTATAATATGCATTAGTGCCTGGTAATGATAGCTCCTGCTTTTGCTCTTAAAGTTCAGAATTCTTGGCTAATTTCATATCAATATAAGTAGGAGAATTTTCAAACTGTTTGCTTTGGTCCCTTCTTCAATTACAAGGAAATCATGGTGAAATTTTGATGGGTTGTTATCATAGATGAACCTGAGGGGAGTGGTCCTCTTTATAATGAAGAATTTTATCATTCAGCCTTTTATATGCTGATATGTATTTGTATTTTTTTTCAAATTATGCATATGTACTTTTAAAGTATGATTATATGTGAAATGTGACATTTATGTGACATCAATATAAAACTGACACAGTGTTTCATAGTATTGGTCAAACTGTATGCTGTATGGCAAACAAAATGTGGCTGATTGCCAGAAATGGTTATTTCTGGATGAAATTTCCAGGGTGTCCTATTATTGAACTATATCCTCAGCTGTTTTTAAATTTTATTTAAAATTTTTAAACTTTTAAATTTTTTCTTAATATTTTAAAATTACTATTGCCTACTTTTTTTAAGTTTAGGCAGGGTTTCACTCAGTTGCTGGGGTCAGCTTCACAATTGTGATCCCCCTGCCTTAGCCTCTCGACCACTGCATATATCAGTTGTGTAGCACCACATGTATCTTATCTCACAATTTCTTTCTTTTTCTTTTTTAGGATGTTTTTAAGGTCATGATTTAATTTTTAGATATATTATTTTACTATTTTCAAATACATGATAACAGTTGAATGCCTTAGAATCCTTATTACAGACATACAGCACAATTTTTCATATCTCTGTTTATAAAGTATATTCATGTCAATTTATGCCATTATACATGTACACAATTCTTTCTGCATTACAATTCTTAATACACATAAATACCACAATTTTTCATCTCTCTTTGTATATAAGGTATGTTGACACACAATTCAAGTCTTCATACATGTCTTTTGAATAATTATGTAGATCATATCATTGTATAAAGATAACCATCACATTCCACCATCCTTGCTAATCCCCTTCCCCATCCATTTCGCTCCCACCCCACTTCCATATCTAGTATTAATCTAGTCCTCCCATGCTCTTCTTCCCTACCCCACTGTGAGTCACCCCCACATATCAAAGAAAATATTTGGCATTTGGTTTTTTTGGGTTTGTCTAACTTCACTTAACATAATATTTTCCAACTCCATCAATCTACTGGCAAATGCCATGATTTTATTCTCTTTTAGTGCTGAGTAATATTCCATTGTGTATACATGCCACATTTTTTTTATCCATTCATCCACCTAAGGGTATTTAGGTTGGCTCCACAGTTTAGCTATTGTGAATTGTGCTTCTATAAACATTGATGTGGATGTGTCCCTGTAGTGTGTTGTTTTCCTTTGGGTAAAGTCTGAGAAGAGGAATAGCTGGTTCCATTCCCAGATTTCCAAGGAATCTCCATAATGCTTTCCATATGGCTGCACCAATTTGCAGTCCCACCAGCAATGTATGAGTGTGCCTTTTCCCCCCACATCCTCACCACCTCTTGCTGTTGTATTTCTTCATAATAGCTGCCATTCTGACTGGAGAGAGATGATATCTTACAGTGGTTTTGATTTGCATTTCTCTAACTGTTAGAGATGATGAGAATTTTTCATATATTTTTTAATTGATTGAGATGTATATCCTCTTCTGGGAAATGTCTGTTCAGGTCCTTGGCCCATTTATTGATTGGGTTATTTGTTTTTTGGTGTTAAGATTTTTGAGTTCTTTATATACCCTAGAGATTAGTGCTCTATCTGATGTGTGAGGGGTAAAGATTTGCTCCCAGGAAGTAGGCTCTCTATTCTATTGTGTTTTTTTTTTTAATATAAAAATCTTTTTAGTTTGAATCCATCCCATTTGTTGATTCTTGGTTTTAATTCTTGTGCTATAGTAGTCTTATTAAGGAAGTTGTGGCATAATCCCACATGATGAAGATTAGGGCCTACTTTTGCTTCTGCTAGATACAGTCTCTGGTTTGATTCCTAGGTCCTTGATCCACTTTGAGTTGAGTTTTGTGCATGGTGAGAGAGAGGTGTTCAATTTCATTTTGTTGCATATGGTTTTCCAGTCTTCCCAGCACCATTTTTTGAAGATGCTAGCCTTTCTCCAGTGCAATTTTTGGGCCCCTTTGTCTAATATAAGGTAGTTCTAATTTTCTGGGTTGGTCTCTGTGTCCTCTGTTCTGCACCATTGGTCTACCAGCCTGTTTTGGTGCCAATACTATGCTATTTTTGTTACTATTACTCTGTAGTATAGTTTAAGGTCTGCTATAGTGATCACTCCTGCTTCACTTTTCCTGCTCAGAATTTCTTTAGCTATTCTGGGTCCTTTTTTTTCCATATGAATTTCATGATTGCTTTTTCTATTTCCATTAGGAATGCCATTGCGATTTTGATCAGAATTGCATTAAATCTGTATAGTACCTAGGTAATATGGTCATTTTGACAATATTAGTTCTGCCTATTCAAGACCAAGTTGAATCTTTCCATCTTCTATGGTCTTTGATTTCTCTTTAGTGTTCCATAGTTTTCATTGTATAGACCTTTCACCTTTTTTGTAGATTCCCAAGTATCGTTTTTTTTGAGGATACTGTGAATACAGTAGTTTTTCTCATTTCTCCCTCAGATGACTTGTCACTGATATACAGAAATGCCTTTGATTAGTGGGTGTTGATTTTATATACTGCTACTTTGCGGAATTCTAGTACTAGAAGTTTTCTAGTGGAGGTTTTTGGGTCTTCAAAGTACAGAATTGTATCATCACCAAATAGTGCTAGTTTAAGTTCTTCTTTTCCTATATTTACTCCTTTAATTTCTTTCATGTAATTGCTCTGGCCAGTGTTTCAAGAACTATGTTGAATTGAATTGGTGAGAGAGGTCATCCCTGTCTTTCTCCAGATTTTAGAGGGGGATGCCTTCAATTTTTCTCCCTTTAGAATGATGTTGGCCTGGGGCTTAACATAGAGAGCCTTTATGATGTTGAGATACAGTCCTGTTATCCCTAGTTTTTCTAGTGTTTTGAACATGAAGGGGTGCTGTATTTTGTCAAATGCTTTTCTGCATCTATTGAGATGATCATATGATTTTTATCTTTAAATCTACTGATGTGATGAATTGCATTTATTGATTTCTGTTTGTTGAACCAACCTTGCATCCCTGGGGTGAATCTCACTTGATCATGGTGAATGATCTTTTGATATGTTTTTGTATTTGATTTGCCAGACATTTATTCAGATATTTTTGCATCTGTTTTTTAGAGATATTGCTCTGAAGTTTTCTTTCTTTGAAGTCTTTGTCTGATTTTAGAATCAAGGTGATATTGTTCTTATAGAATGAGTTTGTAAGTGTTCCTTCTTTATCTATTTCATGGAATAATTTCAGGAGTTTGGTGTTGCTCAATTTTATATCATATTCTGAGAAGTGCTTGTTCAATTCCTTGGCCTATTTATTGATTTTTTTTTTTTTGTCTCAAGATTGAGTTCTTCATATACCCTAGAGATGAGTGCTGTATCTGATGTGTGTCCACATCAATTTGCTCCCAGGATGTATGCTGTCTCTTCACTTCACTGATTGTTTCTTTTGCAGAGAAGCTGTTCAGTTTGAATCCATTCACTTTTTTTTTTAATTTTTTATTGTTGGCTGTTCAAAACATTACAAATTTCTTGATATATCATATTTCACACTTTGATTCAAGTGGGTTATGAGCTCCCATTTTTACCCCATATACAGATTGCAGAATTACATCAGTTACACATCCATTGATTTACATATTGCCATACTAGTGTCTGTTGTGTTCTGCTGCCTTTCCTATCCTCTACTACCCCCCTCCCCTCCCCTCCCCTCCCCTCTTCTCTCTCTGCCCCCTCTACTGACATTCATTTGTCCCCCTTGTATTATTTTTCCCTTTCCCCTCACTTCCTCTTGTTGTACTTTTGTATAACTCTGAGGGTCTCCTTCCATTTCCATGCAATTTCCCTTCTCTCTCCCTTTCCCTCCCACCTCTCATCCCTGTTTAATATTAATCTTCTTCTCATGCTCTTCGACCCTACTCTGTTCTTAGTTACTCTCCTTATATCAAAGAAGATATTTGGCATTTGTTTTTTAGGGATTGGCTAGCTTCA
>NW_026004689.1:0-2063 GCF_001458135.2 Marmota marmota marmota | reverse complement strand
ACTGACCCACGGCATCACCCAGCTGGGCCCCTACGCCCTGGACCAGAACAGTCTCTATGTCAATGGTGAGCAGGGGCCACCCGTGCTGTGCTGTAGGGTAGAGCCCGCGTCCTCCACGTCTGGGTGGACTTCGTCCTTACCCACTCACACGTTCATATTCATTCTCCCCTGCGCCTCTCTCCCCCTCTCCTGCTGCAGGTTACACCCACCAGGCCACAGCAACTACGCCCACTGGTGAGTCCACAGTGACCCTGTCATGGTCCCTTGACCTCCAGGGGGCATGCAGCAGACACCTGCCCACATCTCCAGCTGTCAGGGAGGGTAGGATCCGGGTCACAGGCTGAAAGCCAGTGGGATAGGTCTCAGCTCTGATCACCTTGTGTTGTTGCCTGGACACACACCAAGGTCATTAAATGTTGTTTCGGTGCAAAACCATACAAAAGTAGGTTCAAAAATTCATAAAATAGAGGTGTGTAATAAATTATTTCATCAGAGCTTTGTAGCTTGCCAATCCTTCCCTCCTTGCTTGTAGCATGTGACAATCAAGGCTTGGTTTACACATTAGGCACCAAGGACCCTGAGCCATTGCAAACTTCTCAAGCAATGTGCTCCTTGGTGTAAGGACTATGGCCACTTTGTCCACCCCAGACCTGACTCAAAGGTCCTCTCCTCTTTCTCCCATGATGCAGTCTCAGGACCTCCCCTGGAGTCCTTCACCCTCAACTTCACCATCACCAACCTGCGCTACGAGGACGACATGCAGCCCCCAGGGTCCTTGACCTTCAACACCACTCAGAAGGTCCTGCAGCAGCTGGTGAGCACAGTGCCTGTCCCACTCGGGTCCTGCCCACTGGAGCCAGCCTGCCTGTGTCCCACCCTCTGATGCACCTGTATCCTCCAGGATCCCCACACCCACCAATGGTGCCATTGCCCACCTCTCAGCTGACCCACTCCCCCCTCTCTCTCCTCCACAGCTCGGACCCTTGTTCACGAACACCAGTGTGGGTCCCCTGTACTCTGGCTGCAGACTGACTTTGCTCAGGTGAGACTTAGAGTCACTGGTGCTCCCAGGCCCAAGCAGTGTGAGTGCTTCCTTCCTGCCCCCCTGTCCTTCCTGTCCTCCTCAGAGATGGCCTCAGGAGGCACCAGCTCCAGCACCAAGGCCTCCCTTAACCCTTCAACACCACTCAGAAGGTCTGAGCTGTCTCAAATTCTGTGCATCAGCATGACTGACCCTCGTCCCCTCCCTCCCTTCTCCCTTTTACAACAAGGGCTTTTCCTATAGATGATGGATTTTGTTGCCAGGATGTATCTTGTGACAGACACACTTTCTACATTTGCCTTAATGCACAACCCCAGTTCTCCAACTGTCTCACTGGGACTCACCTGTCCCCAAGCCATGAGGTTGCATTTTTATTCTCAAACATCAGGAACATTTTCCCTTCAGCTGATTCTTCTCCCAGGGGGAGGCCGTCCAGAAGTCAGTGCACAGGATGACCAGGCTGGCTTCCCACCCTTGCAGGGCCTCCTCATTTTCTCTGTCACTTTTCTGCCCTAATCAGAGGTATCTCTGGACCTTTCTCTGAAAATGCACTCATGCCCCCTGCTCTCCCCAGGTCTGAGAAGGATGGGTCAGCCACCAGGGTGGACGCTGTCTGCACCTACTGTCCTGACCCCGTGGGCCCCAAGCTGGACAGGGAGAAGCTGTACTGGGAGCTGAGCCAGCTGACCCATGGCATCACCCAGCTGGGCCCCTACGCCCTGGACCAGAACAGTCTCTATGTCAATGGTGAGCAGGGGCCACCCGTGCTGTGCTGTAGGGTAGAGCCCGCGTCCTCCACGTCTGGGCCGGCTTTGTCCTTACCCACTCACACGTTCATATTCATTCTCCCCTGCGCCTCTCTCCCCCTCTCCTGCTGCAGGTTACACCCACCAGGCCACAGCAACTACGCTCAGTGGTGAGTCCACAGTGACCCTGTCATGGTCCCTTGACGACAAGGGCATTTAGCAGACCCTGCCCACATCTCCAGCTATTAGGGAGGGTAGGATCCAGGTCACAGGCT
>NW_026004688.1:0-2063 GCF_001458135.2 Marmota marmota marmota | reverse complement strand
GGGTTCCATGGGGCCCGCAGCCCGCCCTGGTCCCCAGCGGACACATCAGACCACGCGGCCAATGGGGTCAGGACGAGGGCTGCGCAGGGGGACCTAGGCCTTCCGTCTTCACTCAGCCCAAGTTGGAGGAGGAGAACGGCTGCTCCCTCTCTGCCCCTCTCCACCCTGAGCCCGTTCCGTTGCCAACCAGGACAGAACAAGAACTGGCCGTGGAAGAAGCAGGCGGGAAGACTCGGACCTTCTGGGGAAACCTGGTGCTTGGAGGTGGACGGTCAGGCTTCCCAGCTGCCCACAGGTCCCAGCACATACAGCGGGTGACAGCCAGGAAGAGCGGCCAACCCCTGGGACAGGTGGCTCTTTCATTATTCCTATCATGAAGCTGCCTGCAGCCCTCGTCATGCTGGGGACTCAATGACCTAAAGTCATCTAGAATCCAGTGTGATTCTGCCTGCCCAGAAGACCACAGTACCCCGAGAAGGTCGGAAGGCAGCAGGGGTGCCCCCTAGCACGTCTGCGTGTCTTCAAGCTCTGGCGACCAGGACTGTAGGCCCCGCGCCCCTTAAATAGACACACTATTATTTGTCCACCTGAAGAACAGAAGGCGTGTTACTTGCTGGACACAGACCCATGGAACCGAGCTGAGCACCCAGGAAGAGGACACCTGGACATGGGGAAGCTGCTGGTGGGGACAGGACGGACGGACGTCTCAGGGATGGTCGGGGGCAACCAGTCATCCCTACAGAGAACCATGACATCAGAACCCCCCTCGTGCCCAACACAGCAGCCTGTTCCAAGCAGATCTCACGCTGAGGTGTGTAAGGAAAGACCGCCTGTGTGGGAGCAGCCTGAGAGTCCCTTTAGGAATGATACGGGGGGAGGGGGGGACCTCTAAGGAACACAGAGTCTTCCGGTCGCCCACCCCAGGGTCAGTTTAGTGGGTCCGGTGGGTCCCAAGAAATCAAGTTTCCAACAAGCTCCGGGTGACACCAGTGCGGCCACCCTCAGAAAGCCCCGACCTTCAGAAAATCAATTAAACTACATTAAAAACTTCTCTTCCTCAAAAGACACTCTTTCAGGCCCACCAATTAAACAAAAAAGTATCTAAATAGGCAACCAACATTGCAACAGTGTAGACAGGTGACCAACATTGCAACAGTGTAGAGCCAAGCTCTCTGACAGGAGGGAAAACCAGCCCAGCTGCTTCCAAGACTGTCCTGTGCTGTCTGCTAAGGCTGCAGATGACCCAGCCCCATGACCAAGCAGCCCCACGACCAAGCAGCCCCACTGGCCAGTTTCCCCCACAGAGACTTCTCCATGTGCATGTGCCAGGTGGCAGAGAGACATCCCTGGCTCTGACAGCAAAGAGGAACCACCTGGACCCATCAGCAGACCTGATGAACAAGGGTTGCCCTGAAATACTACACACCTGAGAAAAGGAAAGGATGTCAGCTACAGCAACAAAGTGGTGACTTTGAGATGGAAGCAGAAGCCACAGCGGCTACCACAGGAGGCCTCGTTTGCATAGACCTCTCAAGGCTGCAAAACCAAGTGTATTGTTTAGGGGAAACCATCGTGCGGTCAAACTATAGAGGAAGAGGGGCCACAAAATTCAGGGGAGCGATTCTCTCTGGTGGGAGAGAAGAAGATGTATTCAGAGGCCGTGCTGACCCGGCCCTGGACAGGATGGGAGATGTGGCCCATGAGGCAGTGGCCAGGCAACAGGGCAGGGTCTGACCTGGCCCCGACACAGCCAGCGAATCCCAGAACACTCAAGGACGGAGGACGTGTTGGACAGTGTGGGACTGCAGTCAGGACGCAGGGCACAGAGTTCCAGGGACAGCATGAGATGGCAAGGGGAGAAAGTGGGCAGGGTGGACAGAGAGCCCAAAAAGATGCTTCATGCGGTCAGCATCTGGGCCTCCTGGGACCCAGAGCAGGGTTCCATAAAAGCTCCATGACACACACTTGTAATAACCCCAGCGGCTGGGGAGGCTGAGATAGGAGGATCATGAGTTCAAAGCCAGCCTCAGCAAGAGCAAGGCACTAAGCAACTCAATGAGACC
>NW_026004687.1:0-2063 GCF_001458135.2 Marmota marmota marmota | reverse complement strand
GCTATAGGAGTCTTATTAAGAAAGTTGTGGCCTAATCCCACATGATGAAAATCAGGGCCTACTTTTTCTTCTATTAGACACACAGTCTCTGGTTTAATTCCTAGATCCTTGATCCATTTTGAATTAAGTTTTGTGCTTGGTGAGTGATAGGGTTTAATTTCATTTTGTTGCTTATTGATTTCCAGTTTTCCCAGTACCATCTGTTAAAGATGCTATCTTTTCTATAAGGGATTGTTGTAGAAGACAAAGTTGAAGCTATTTCTAGGGGCCATTAGGGCATGGAAACACAGACTCAGGGTGTTTAATGAATCTCCATGGCAACCTGGAAATAAATCCTTTTAAATTTCTTGGGTATAACCTTGATTTCCCAGGAGTATATACTTTTATATTTCCATTTATAAAGAAAAAACATGTGTGAATGCTCAAAAGATTCAGTTCATCAAAGCACACGAACATCAATTTGTAATTAATTGCATTTCATAGTGGATCTTAAAAATGTAATCTATGATGAAGAGCTCTCTCTGTTATAATAATTACATCATGATTTTCTCTTTCAAAGCTCCACAAAAACTGTGCAAGTAATGGACAATGAGAAAAAAATTTCAATTACTATTAACAGTATTCTATCATATTTTGAATTTTTCCTGGAATACTATAATTGATTTTATTTGAAAGATTTGGTATTCTATAAAAAGCAGTGAATTTTAAAAGCCCATGAAAATTTTAGACTATATATTGTGATATAACTTATACTGACTATCATTTTGACTTCAATTTTTTAATATATGCCTTCTAAAATTATCAGTAGGAATAAAACAACATTATACAAACTTTGCAATTTTAACTATAACATGTAAATGATTAATCTAGGTCTAAAGAAAAAATGTTTTTATTTTCCCAGTAACAACACTATTTATGGGAAGTATATTTATATTTTATCCCTTATTATTTCAGCCCAGTAAACCTCATTTTATATATGCAATTTGTTTTATTTTTATATCATCAGAGTAACAAAAAATGTTATATGTCATATACCATGTTGCATATTCATAAGAAATTGTATAAAGCCTACACTGAATGTTGATATAGATGAGATTGATAGGTAATATTGAACCATAATTACTAGCTACTAACATCAACATTTCAAACAGCTTTTATGTTGAAAAACTATCAAAACTATAGGCTTAAGCAAATACAATATTGAAACCAAGTAGAATTCATTCTTTATCTCTTGTGAGGGCAAAGAAACAACATGAGATGAGGAAACAGAGTCCTGTGCAATTTCATTAACTCAAAGAACATTGTAAAAGCTATCTATGCTAAGCCTCAGGCTAGCATCATTCTGAATGGAGAAAAATTGAAGGCATTCCCTCTAAAATCTGGAACAAGACAGGGATGCCCTCTATCACCACTTCTATTCAACATAGTTCTCGAAACACTGGCCAGAGCAATTAGACAGAAGAAAGAAATTAAAGGCATAAAAATATGAAAAGAAGAACTTAAATTATCACTATTTGCAGATGATGTGATAATATATCTAACAGACCCAAAAGGGTCTACAAAGAAACTACTAGAGCTAATAAATGAATTCAGCAAAGTGGCAGGATATAAAATCAACATGCATAAATCAAAGGCATTTCTGTATATCAGCAACAAAACGTCTGAAACGGAAATGAGGAAAAACACCCCATTCACAATATCCTCAAAAAAATAAAATATTTGGGAATCAACCTAACAAAAGAGGTGAAAGATTTATACAATGAAAACTACAGAACCCTAAAGAGAGAAATAGAAGAAGATCTTAGAAGATGGAAAAATATACCCTGTTCATGGATAGGCAGAACTAACATCATCAAAATGGCGATATTACCAAAAGTTCTCTATAGGTTTAATGCAATGCCAATCAAAATCCCAACGGCATTTCTTGTAGAAATAGACAAAGCAATCATGAAATTCATATGGAAAGATAAAAGACCCAGAATAGCAAAAGCAACTCTAAGCAGGAAGTGTGAATCAGGCGGCATAGCGATACCAGATTTCAAACTATACTACAGAGCAATAGT
>NW_026004686.1:0-2064 GCF_001458135.2 Marmota marmota marmota | reverse complement strand
CAAGAGTGATGTACTGATGAGCAATAATTAAATACTTGCAGGGGCTGTGGTTATAACTCAGTGGTAGAGTATGTGCCTAGCATGTGTGAGGCCCTAGGTTAGATCCTCAGCACCACATAAATAAAATAAAGGTATTGTGTCCACCTACAACTAAAAAAAAAAATTTTAAATAACCATTATAATGACTCTTAAAATACATAGTGTTTTCATGAATATAGTATAATATCTTCATTTAAAGGCTAACCTCAAGGAAGATATTTTTATATTTTTTTCTGTAATTGTTGTTGATTTTATGCTGTACTGGGGAAGTTTTATTCTGCACTGGGTTTGTAAAATAACTTGATTTGTTGTGAGAAATAATTTGTACACAAATTATCTCTCCTGTGAAATTAATGTAAGCTTCATAGATGAACTGACCTTTCTATGTCTCTGGTTTGTTAACTAAGCCTTTATTGTAATATTTGAATTCAGATATAATAAAACTTTAGTAATTCAGACTAATACCAATGGGGGATAGCTGAATTGAATTAATAAAAAATTGACTTACAGAATATTTTAAAATCTCTGTATATAGCTACGGTTTTAGCTATTGGACCTTTAAATATGTGCAGTTATATAAATTTAGAATATGAGTTTTTATGTGTAATGAAATTTTTATTTAGAGTAGTAGTTAAGTAACAGTAATACATTTACCATTATCTAAGCCTTGACTGTAACATCCTGTGTTTCTTTGCATTTCAGTTATCTACTCACTCTTTTGTGTTCTATCTCTTCACTTCTCACTTTGTAAATATGTTCAAACTTCTACTATAGGGGAGGAAAAAATACCTTTCCTCAGCAATTGCAAGGGTCATTCCTGAGATCCCTATAACAAAAGACAAATCAACAAGAGAAGAGGATAACAAATTTAACAAAAGTTTTATGTGACACAGAGCCTTCAGAAATGAAGACCCAAAGACTGAGGGAAAACTGTATTTTTATACTCAGTCTGATGAAAGAAGTGGATAGTCGTCCAGAAACATGACTGGACAGATAGGGTTATAATCTGATGGTAATAAACTTGGGGGGTATCTCAGGAAGGCCTCATGTTCAGACTCTCTCCTGTGTCTCTATATGATATTCCTCCTTACCCAGTATGTGGTTGGATGCCTGTCACATGAGGGTCTTCAGGGAAGAAGGTCAAGAGAGTGACCTTTTCAGATCTTATGCATTGCTATGGGGGAGAGGAATTTAGTTTCTGTGATCTTCTTTGGAGGAGAAAGAGAGACAAAGAAAGGAGGGCTGGAGAAGATTGGAGAGTGACCCCTAGGATGCCCTAGTTTGGGTAGTGTTTTCTGAGTCCCAGTACCATTATCCCTGATTCCCTTTTCAGCTGTTGCCTTTGCTGTCTGTTAAGTCAAAACTTGTCGTTTCTACTTCTTCAGTTTCTGATCACTCCTTCACTCGCTACAGTCTGACTTTCATCTCCATTTTTGGATTGAAATATGGTTAACGCGTACCTGCTAACAGCAAAATCCAGTATAATATTTAACAATATTGGCCAAATTTTCCTCTTAAAGCTCCTTTCTTGGTTTCTACCTCATTTTTCTTCCCTGATCTTTCTTTTATCTTTTTGGTTGGTTAGTTGGTTGTTTTTTGTAGTATTGAGGGTTGAGCTCAAGGTCTCATATGCCCCGCAAGAGTTTTACCACTGAGCTATATTCCCAGCCCTCTTCTGTTATTTTTTAAAGTTGTTGATGGACACAATACCATTATTTTATTTATTCATTTTTATGTGGTTCTGAGAATTGAACCCAGGGGCACTTAACCACTGAAACACACTCCCAGCCCTTTTTTGTATTTTATTTAGAGACAGGGTCTTGCTGAGTTACTTAGCATCTCACTAGGTTTCTGAGGCTGGCTTTGAACTCCTGATCTTCCTGCCTCAGCGTCCCAAGCCGCAGGGATTACAGGTGTGTGCCACCATGCCCAGCACCTCATACTTTCTTGTCTGAGAAATTGTGATGATTTCTTTCTTTCTTTTTTTTTAAAGAGAGAGAGAGAGAGAGAGAGAGAGAGAGAGAG
>NW_026004685.1:0-2064 GCF_001458135.2 Marmota marmota marmota | reverse complement strand
CTAGATTGAACCCAGGGATGCTTAACTATGTAGCCACATCCCCACTCCAATTTTTTTTTTTTTAAGTGGTGCTGAGGACTGAATCCAGGGCCTTATTATATACTCCAGCCCACTTTTTAATATTCTATTAGAGATAGGGTCTTGCTGAGTTGCTTAGAATCTCTCTAAGTTGCTGAGGCTGGGTTTGAACTCTCAATCCTGCCTCAGCCTCCCCAGCTGCTGGGATTACAAACATAAGCCACTGCACCCAGCTCACTATCTTCTTAATATGTTTTTGTATGTGGCTTTCAATATTTTAATAAGAATTTTTGCATCTATGTTCATCAAAGATACTGGTCTGAAGTTTTCTTTCCTTGATTTATCTTTGTCTGGTTTTGGTATTAGAGTGATACTGGCTTCATAGAATGAGTTTGGAAGAGTTCTCTGTTTCTGTTTCATGGAGGAGAATTGGTATTTGTTCTTCCTTAAAGTTCTGGTAGAACTTGGCTGAGAATCCACCTGATCCTGGGCTTTTCTTTGATGGAAGGCTTTTAATGGCTGCTTCAATTTCATTACTTAAAATTGCTGTTTTATTATTCTATATCCTCCTGGTTCAATTTGGATAGGTTATATGTTTCTAGGAATTCATACATATCCTTGAAATTTTCTACCTTATTGGAGTATAAATTTTCAAAATAGTTGATGATGATCCTCTTGATTTCTATTTTGATTTCTGATTTTGATAATTTGAGGTTTCTCTCTCTTTCTTTTGGTTAGTTTGGCTAAGGGTTTATCAATTTTGTTTATTCTTTCCAAAAATAAAAACAGCTCTTTGTTTTGTTGATTTTTTCTATTTTTTTAAAATCTCAACTTCATTGGGCTCTGATTTTAATCATTTCCTGTCTTCTACTGATATTGATGTTGGTTTTTTCTTATTTTTCTAGAGTGTTGAGATGTAATGTTACATTATTTATTTGGGGTTTTTCTATTCTTTTAATGTATTTGCTCAATGTTATGAACTTTCCTCTTAGAACTGCTTTCACAGTGTCCCAGAGATTTCTATATGTTGTATCACTATTCTCATTTACTTCTAAGCATTTTTTTATTTTTCCTCTGATTTCTTTTTTAATGTTTATTTTTAGTTGTAGCTGGACACAATACCTTTATTTATTTTTACATGGTGCTGAGGATCGAACCCAGGGCCTTACACTTGCTAGGCAAGCACTCTACCGCTGAGCCACAATCCCAGACCTCCTCTGATTTCTTCTGCTATCCATTCATCATTCAAACGTGTTTTATTTAATCTCTAGACATTAATTTTCATTTATTATCTTTTTTTAAATATATATTTTTAGTTGTAGATGGACATGATACCTTTATTTATTTTATGTAGTGCTTAGGATTGAACCCAGTGCCTCCCACTTGCTAGTTAAATGGTCCACCACTGAGCTACATCCTCAGCCCCTATTTTTTATCTTATCATTGATTTCTAATTTCATTCCACTCTGATTTGATAGAATGCAAGGTATTATCCCTATTTTTTTTTTTGTATTTGCTAAAATTTGCTTTCTGACCTAGAATATGGTCTATTTTAGAAAATGTTCTATGTGGTACTGAGAAGAAAGTAAATTCAGTCATTGATGGATGAAATGTTATATATATGTCTGTTAAGTCCAAATTATTAATTTTATTTTTAAGAAACTCAAAAAACTTAACACCAAAAAGAGAAAAAACCCAATCAATAAATGGGCAAAAGAACTAAATTTACACATCTCAAAAAAGAAGAAACACAAATGCCCAACAAATATATGAAACAAAGTTCAATATCTCTAGCAATCAGAGAAAAGCAAATAAAAACTACACAAAGATTTTATATTACTCTAGTTAGAATGGCAATTAGCAAGAACACAAATAATAATAAATGCTGGCAAGAATGAGAGAAGGCACACTCATACATGGCTTATTTGACTGTAAATTAGTCCAACTACTCTGGAAAGCACTATGGAGAGCCCTCAAAAAACTAGGAATGAAAGCACCATATGATCCACTATTCTATTCCTTGGTATTTGTCAAAAAGAACTAAAA
>NW_026004684.1:0-2064 GCF_001458135.2 Marmota marmota marmota | reverse complement strand
TAAACTGGAGGCATAACCATTGATTGAGGTAGAGTTTGAGAACTTACCTATACACTGACTGCCTCAATGTAGCGCACACCACAGAATATGACCTGGTGAGTTCAGTCCCAGTGAGGGAGTCCATCTGCCAAGGAAAATGCCTGATGGTGTGTTCTCCCATCAGATATCAGCAACATGTCCTTCCCTCCTGTTCTCGTGAGGACTTTGCACCCTGCCCATTTTTTGGACAATCTGGCTTTATTCCCGCTACATCAACAGATGTGAGTGGCCCTGGTAGCATTCAGAATGACCCTAGCAATATTGCTCTTTAACAGTGGCAAAATCAAAAGTCAGCTGTACAGACTGTGTTCCCTAGTGAGACCAGGGCTTCATGCCTTCCTAAAGTCTGCTCTTGTAGTGTTCTGAATTCTGCTAAAGAACTCTAATAAAACCTTGCTAATTCTCCCAGTAAGGCAGACCTGAATACTTGAAGATAGAAACATAGAAAATAGAGTTTCAATCTGATCATGTCAGAGCACATAGTGATATTAATTGCTATGAGTTTTCCAAGTAGAAGTCTAATACTGATTTCCTAAAGGAGTTCTAATCCTTAGTTCACGTTATTTACAGGTCCAATTCATAAACAAGTTTGTAAACATAAGGGGATTTGCATCTTTTGTCCTTTTCTATGGTCACATTGCTTGTGATTGGATTATATGCATGCTGTAGCTCAACCAGGTTCAGTTATCACAGTATTCAAAAATAATATTCTGTTTTTAGTGTCCATAGAAGCTATGTTTTCCAGGTGTATAGGATAAATTATATATAGTTCTACTTTCTTTTCCATTTAAAATCTCCAAAGTACTTGTGGAATAGCCCCTTTGTCTTTATCATGCATCTGTTAAATTAATAATGAGCCCGTTTTAGGGTGGACTTGGGCAATTGGAATTTACATTTTAGGAAGGCAATTACATTTCTAATTGGTCCGGGGATCTGATCCTCTGGGTTAGACAGTATCATGTTAAACCTTGTTGATAAAATAAACACATGGTGAAATTATCCTAACAAGAGAATTTAGCCCACTCTGTTGGTGTTGGTGTCTCTTGGTGCTAATTGGAATTTTTTCACAAGGGGAAAAATGGTGTGTGTTCCTGCTCCATTTCCAGGAGAGGGCTTCTTCATGCTTGCCTGGTAATGAGTATGCTTTCAAGAGATACTCAGCCTCTGGTATTATTCAGGAGCTGCATTTTGAACTGGGAGTTTCACTGACCTTGCTTTATAGTCCCCATGCAGCAGCCAAGGGACAACAGGAAAGACCAGGTCAGCCTATTGTGCTTCTGATTCCAGACTTGCTGTCACTCTCAGCCCTGGCACAGAGCAGACATCTCTCTGAGAGAATATTCCCTGTCTTGAGAAGGACAAGAAACAAAAAAATGGAAAACCCTGTGGCATAGTCTCTTAAAAAATCTTTTTATCATGTATTTTACTTCAAGAGCTACATGTGTACCAATTAAAGGCTTTTTCACATCTTTAAGAAAAGACAATTATTTGTAATTATTTGTTTGCTTAATTCACAGCAGCGAGAGAAGACATTTCACCTACATTTTCTGCACACGTTTTTTTTTTTTTTGAGAACAAACACTTATCTCATAGTAATTAGAAGCACAATGCATAGTAGCTTAAAGACTACACTTTGAGAAGGATGATAATGAGAACCAACTAAAATTGGTGCAGTGTATACATGTGAGACGTGTTTAGGTCCAGAAGTCATTCCCTGAAAAAGAATTCATGCCTGTAACACATCTTGCACTTAACAGAGATTCCAGCTTGACTAAATGAATGACAACTTGAAGAATGGGCTATAGCATTTACATCTCATTTTCATTATTTTTTAATGTATGCTTGTCTTCTAATAAGGGAAGAAATAAAATTTAATTTAATTTATCCTAAGACTGGCCTCATTTACAGTATTAAGGAAACTAAGATGAATGGTTATTAAGTAATGTTGAGACTTAGTTAAAGCTTTAGCAAAGGCAATCAAAGGCAGATCAGTAATAGGACTTTGGTTCCTTTCATTTTTTTTAA
>NW_026004683.1:0-2064 GCF_001458135.2 Marmota marmota marmota | reverse complement strand
ACTGCTCTGGCTGGTGCCTCTGGCCATGGAAGCAGGTGTAGCACTGGAGATTTTTTCTTTATGTTATTGTATTCAACACCCTGAGTCCCCAATCTGCTTTGAATGTCCAATATGAAATTCCAGTAAGTTTTCCTCACCCCCATCCTTTGTTTTCATTCACCTACCTTGTTGCGAAGCTGCCTGTCTGCTTTAATGGCTTCACACCACTGAGCAGCCAAGAAAGCAACCTCCTTTATTCCTCCATCTTGAAACTGCCCCCTTGTATAGCATATTTTTAAATCATATTCAAGCTCTATTTTGGTAAAAGTTCTGTCATAAAAGCTAACTACTATTGAAAAAAGTCCTTAAATGTTATCATTATTCATTAGTTTTGTTTTTTGGTTTTTGCAAACACCAGAATCTCCCATCCTAGATGTTGTTTGTAAATGACATGTTTGTCTGTCTGTTCTATTGTAATATTTTCAATCTAAGTTTCTTGGTAGTTGAATCTAATCAGCCAAGATACTGAATAATTCATTAGAAGAACTGGTTCTAACAGAACTGAGGATTTTTTACTTATCTTTTAGCTAAATCATAAGAAAATTAAAGCCAGATACTAGATGCATCCCAAGGAGTAGTTAGTGATGAAGACACCAGTATTAAGGATAGGAGATTAATATCATGGATATCAAGTGTATATTATCAAATCTAGAAACTTAGAGCAATAAAGAATATATTAAACATTTAGAAAAAATAAATGAGAGCTTCAAATTAAAGCATGGTAATCTTTGACTCTGGTCAACTAGATCTTGTTCTGCAGGTGGTGATAAAACTAAATGCACTACAGAAGCTATTTCATGTAGTTTTCAACTTGATTCAAATACCTTAAAGCTGTCTATTCTCAATTCATTAACTGATTCTGGAAGATAGGTAAAAATCACCAGTTTCAGGTCTTTGGCTAGGTGTCTTCAGTGACCTGAGAATGGTTTATATTTCTTAAACTGATAGGCATCAATCAAGAACTACCCCATAGTAAAACCTCTCAAACTTTACTGCAGGATTAATGGTTAACAGTGGCCGATAATGTCTATTTCATAGAGATTAAAAGGTTTTTGCTGAGAGCCATGGCCAAGTCTTTATGGCCCCTGGCATTTTGCCAACAGTATTGATTGACAGGCGAGGCATTACTATCTGCCTCGGCAGCTACTTTTGAGTTCTCGCACTACTTTGGAGTCCTCCTGGGGATTCCCAGGGATTCCCCGAGAGTTCCCATTGGTTGGAGAGAGAAGTGCAGGAGGAGGGATTTCCGGAGGAGATATTTCCAGTGGCTGGTTCCAGGACGAGCCTCATGGCTTTCGGGAGGAGTTGCTGGTGGAGTTCAAAAATAAATTCTGTTCCTGCTTCAGTGGCTCGTGATTTGTGCCCAGCCAGAATGCGGCATTTGGTGGCCCGTGCGGGGAATGCCTGAAGCTTGGGGGTAAGTGAAATTGCTTGCCCCTAAGGAAAGGCGAGAGAATGGGTGACCATTTTAAAAAACAATGTGTTCTTGTTTTGATTTGTTTTGTTTTTGTTTCAAGCTGCCTATCCCTAGAATTTTCTCAGGTAAACTAGGAAAAATGGTTGGCTCAAGGTTTGAAGTTGTTCACTCCTGAGGAAGAGATAGAAATAGACCACAAATGCACATGTCAAGAAAATAGGAAAATTGATACAACGATTTTTTGTTCCATTTTTGTTTCATTCTGTTTCGGTTTTGTTTTGTGTTATCTTATTGGGTTGCGTTATTTTTATAATAGATTAGAAATTAGTAAAAAACAAACTGAAAGAGTGTTAAGTAAATTGTTAGAGGTTCAGACCATGGAGAAAGACATTTTAGATCAAGCAAAAGAGAAGTTCTCTCGAGCTAGTCAGACAGAGGAAGAAAATTTAAAGGAAGAAAGCTTAGAGGAGAAACAGCTATTAGGGAAAAAGCTACAAAAGGAGGCTGCTACTAACACCGTTCTATCACCAGAGGGTGTAATTCAACCAACAGCTCCACCTATAGAGACAGCTGAGTGGCCCTCAACCCCTGTAGTTGATAGATGGGAT
>NW_026004682.1:0-2064 GCF_001458135.2 Marmota marmota marmota | reverse complement strand
AGTTTTTTTATTTTGAGACAGAGTCTCACTAAATTATCCAGGTTGGCCTAGGGCTTGTGATCCACCTGTTTCTATCTCCAGAGTTGCTGGGATCATAGGTGTGTCCCTCTGTACCTAGCTGTTTTGCATATATTCTATGTTCTTTCTCATATATTACATAAAAAAACCCAAAACACTATGAAGTAGACACTGCCCCATTGTTGTTCTGAAGATTAAGACTTAGTTCTCTTATAGAAGATTAGGAAGTTTGGGGTCAGGTGGTGATAGATTTTTCTTTGCTTCTATAATTTAAAAATATTACCAGCTGTAAACAAATATAGTCTTAGTAGTTATTCTAGCAACTTGGTTTACAAGCACTTTGGCAGCAGCCATGCAATCCAGCTAGACATTGTCAAAGCATTGTACTTGTGTTTTTGCCAAAGGCTTAAGGAGGTGAGAACATCATTTCCCCTTCCTGAAAGTGCCAAAATTCACACACTTTCCATCATCAGAGAGGGAAAGAGGTTTCCAGTGATGAAATTTGAATTTACTACCAATAACAGCTCCCTTTCCACCTTTCTTTTGGCCTCCCCTAAGCCCAACTCCTACTCTGGAAGAAGTCAATGCCTGGGCTCAGTCATTCGACAACTTAATGGTCACTCCAGCAGGAAGAAATGCTTTCCGTGAATTTCTCCGAACAGAATTCAGTGAAGAAAATATGCTTTTCTGGATGGCTTGTGAGGAACTGAAAAAGGAAGCTAATAAAAACATTATCGAAGAGAAAGCAAGGATAATATATGAAGACTACATTTCTATTCTTTCTCCTAAAGAGGTTTGTACCCACAGAAAGGTCTTCTCCCAAGAGCCCTTGGTAAAATAAACTCCTTCCATATTGGGTCATGTTTGGTCATGCTCACCTTTGCACCGGATGGCTACTCCAATATACCGAAAACTACTCTGCCTCTGTTCATAGCATTTAAGTCCATTTGACTATGGTTCCACAGATGGGTGCCAAGTGCCCCCTGAAATCTGTGAAATATTTTGTGGTGTGTTTCAAGCTTAGGAGACATGTGGAAAATAAGGGAGCGAATTCTCTCTCCACTGGGTGGTTGGTGAAGTCCTGTCTTGTAGGGAGTGATGTTTAAACCAAGATCTGAAGGATAAGTGGTCTTCATTGGATAGGGAAAAGGGTTATCCCAGACAGAAGGAAAAAAAACAAGATAATTCTAGCTCCTTCCTTCTTTAAATCCCAAGTGGTTCAGAACAGATTCTGAAGAAAATAGTGAAATGGAGCTGGGAATTAGTGGAAGCATAGCATCATGGTCCTCAGAAGCTTAACCTTGGAACTGGTAACATTTGAACCTGGTCTTGAGCACACCAACAAGCCAGTGCAAGGTAGAAAGCTGGAGTGTCAGGATGGATGTTGCACTTCAGAAAGAGCTTCTTGGTCAAACCATTGGGCGTGGTTTGGAGAAGCACTGCACTAGCACCAGGTGACCATTCAGGAGGCTGCTACAGAAATCCAGCAGCAGTGAATGACCTTCACAAGGGTTATGTCAGAGAGAGAAGAGGTAGACAGATTTGAGTGTTAAAGAAGTAGGGGGCTAGGGATGTGGCTCAGTGGTAGAACACAGGCCTAGCATGTGGGTGACGCTGGGTTTGATCCTCAGCACCACATATAAATAAATAAAATAAAGGTATTGTGTTCAACTATAACTAAAACAATATTTAAAAAAAAGAAGTAGGATCAGGAGGACTTTGTGACTGACACAGAGCCGGGAGGGAACTTGAAGGATAAGCAGGACTCTGAATTGGTTTGGGGGCAGTTCCATTCCCTCACTAGCCACACAAGGAGATCTAGAAGCTTTGGGAGTTGGCATTGAACATGTGGGGTTTGAGGTACCACTGGGGGTAGGCAAGAGGTGCTTACTAGGAGAAAGACGGTCATGTGCATACGGAAAGATGGGTCACCCGAGTCAAAACTGAAATGCATAGTTTAGCTAATCACATTTTCTTTTTTTTTTTTTTTTTAAATGAACAGTACTAAAAGTACATTGAATAAACTGTGCTGGCCCATACACTAGC
>NW_026004681.1:0-2064 GCF_001458135.2 Marmota marmota marmota | reverse complement strand
TGGGAAGTCACAAGAGGGACCCGACATGTGGAGAGGGGTCCCTGGTATCAGATTTCAACAATTCCTCCAACTGTAAATCTTCAGTTTGATAAACTTCGATAACCTTAATCAGTGATTCTCAATAGGGTGACGGGCACCCAGGGAACACAAGGCAATGACTGGGGACATTTTTGCTTTTTCAGTTGAGGGTGGAGGTGTTGCTACTGGCTTTCAGTGTAGACTCCAGGCTGCATGACATGCTACAGTGCAGAGGATGACCTCCTCAGAGACAATGTGGAGAGAGCCTGCTCCGTGTGACCCATGGCCACAGGATATTGTGGACACTCTGGATTACCCCTGTTCTCCAGGAAGGTGTCCCAGGTGTCTGGTGGTGGCCCATGTGGTCCTGCTGGATCCCATCTGCCCACACCATCGCCACACATCTTTCATCCCCCTGGTGAAGAACAGACCTTTTCTTTTTTGAGCAGAAGTTTCATACAGACCCTGAAATCAGACTTCAGAGACCAGGTCTTCCGCTGTTCAATGTGAAAGGCACGACGCAGAATCCGGGTATCATATGGCACCGCTATGTAAAAAGGCTGGGTCAATACGTGTGTTTTGAGGCATCTCCTCATCTGTGAGCAGACAGAGAAACCAGAGAAATGGGTTCAAGTGTGACAATGGGATTCAAAGCAGGAGTGCTTCACGTTTGTGTTCTGCTCCTGAATCTATGTTGAAGGGACACAGATGGTTCGTTATTATCCCTCCTGCACACATGAGCTTAATCATGCTGGAAATTTTTAA
Organism: Marmota marmota marmota; assembly: GCF_001458135.2. Lineage (NCBI taxonomy): Eukaryota > Metazoa > Chordata > Mammalia > Rodentia > Sciuridae > Marmota > Marmota marmota. The sequence goes on along the minus strand of NW_026004681.1, from coordinate 1,281 downwards.
GTGCTCTTTGAATTTATTTATTATGTGCACGGTTTACTGGAAGAAAAAAAGTCTGAAGTTTAAAAGAAATCTGCAGGTGGAATTTTAGCAGTCAAATCCCTAAACCAAAACCAAAGTAGGAATCCAAATCCATATGATTTAACCCCCCAAATCACATCATGACAGAAACATCATTGGGACCTGCACCTCTGTCTCAGAATCCTTTCCATCTCCACTGCTTACCCTGCCTCTCTGAAGACCCTGGTGCCCCAGTGCAGCCCTGGCTACCACCCAGACATACTGCCCTCGCCAAGAGCTCAGGAACGGGGACCTGAATTGGGGACCTTGAGTCTTATGATGCTCATGGTCAAAGATTCTGTTGGAATCTTGATGAAGGACAGAGAGAGGGGGTGGTGCCCTGGTACCTTCCAAATCTAACCGCATCTTTGGATGAGATGAGTACGATCTTCCCCTGAAAGCACTTTCCTGGTAGGTTCCCACCGGAGGACAGGAGATGATGGGGACTGTCACGCCACAGTCCCCTGGGAGGCTTACAGCCAGTTCACTGGGTACTTACAGGTAAGCCCTGTAGGCCACATGTGGATGTCTACAAACCCAGGTGTCCTGGGAGGACCAGTGGCTTCTACTGAATGCTGAGCAAGTGTGTGGCCAGTGCCAGTTGTCACAGGTCAGCTGTTTCTTCCCTGGCCTTTGCCTCATGCTGAAGGCCAAGGGAGGCATGTTGGGAAGCCCACACTCCTGGATGGAGGCGTCTGGTCTAGTTGCTGCAGTGGCCGGCCACTGCCTTTGAGCAGGGAGGCTGTTGGATATGTGTGATGGAGAAGAACAGAAGGCATGGGGCACAGCAGCTCAGAACACTGTCTGTGGATCCCGGGGACACTAGCCTTGGGTCCCTGATGTGCCTCTGATAGGCTGTGAGCACCAGGCAAGTCCATCCTCCCCCACCAAGCCTCTGTGTCCTCTTCTGTGATGGGGCAAGGCACTGTCTCTGGGGGTCTGCCACAGTGCCTGCTGTTCAGGTAGCACAGTGGCAGGAGAAGGACACATCTGCTGCCTCCCTGAGCTCTGAGACCTCATGCCTGCCCCACCCAGGTGACATGGTGCAGGTGCAGCCTGCAGGGTGTGCTCAGCAGAGGTGCTTATTTGGTTCATCCAACATCTCTGATCCTGCCGATTCATTCACAAGATTAAAACTTGGGGATTACACTTGACCTGGAAATTTCCAACTTGAGGGTTTAGAAGCTGTGCAGCCTCATCATGTTGAGCCCCTGCCACAGCCAA
>NW_026004680.1:0-7217 GCF_001458135.2 Marmota marmota marmota | reverse complement strand
AAAGCTAGGTTTAGGGCTCAGATTAGGGCTAGCTTTGGGGTTAAGTTAGGGCTAGGGTTAGGATTACACCTAATTTAAGTACTAGGGTTATGATTAGGGCTAGTTTTAGGGTTTTAGTGCTATGTTTAGTTTTAGGTTTAGGTTTAGGTTAAGGTGGTGTTTAGAGCTAGGGTTAGTGTAATGGTCAAAATCATGTTCAGGATTAGTTTTATGCTTTGGCTTTAAATTAGATTTAGGGCTTGGGTTAGGGCTAGGTGTAGGTTTAGGGCTTTGTTTAGGTTAAAGATTAGGATTAGAGCTATGGGTCAGTTTGGTTTTAGGGCTACGTTTAGGGTTAGGACATGTTTTAGGATTAGTTTTAAGGTTAGGGCTAGTGTTAGTCTTAGGCTAAGTCTTCACGTTAGGGTTAGATTTAAAGTTAGGTTTTTTGATCTATGTATAATTCTAAGGCTAAGGATAGCACAAGGGTTAGGATTAGGTTAGGGCTAGGGTTATGGTTATGGTGAGGGATAGGGTTAGAAGAGTGATAGGGCTAGTGTGAGAGCTAGTGTTAGTCTTAGGTCTAGGGTTAGGGCTAAGGTTTGGGATAGGGCTAAATTACAGCTAGAGTTAGTGTTAGGGCTAGGGTTAGGGCTAGTTTTAGAATTAGCATTAGAGTTAGGGCTAGTTTTAGAATTAACATTAGGGTTAGGGCTAGTTTTAGGATTAGGCTTAGGTATCGAGTTAGGGTTAGATGTAGAGTTAGGTTTTGATCTAGGGTTAGTGCTAGGGCTAAGGATAGGGCAAGGGTGACGACTAGTGTTAGAGATATAGTTAGGGTTATGTTTAGGGTAAGGGATGTTGTTATTGCTAGCTTTAGGACTAGGGTGATGATTAATATTAGGATAAGGTCTAGGGTTAGTGTAAGGGTTATGATTAAGGCTAGGTTTACGACTAGGATTAGAAGAAGGGTTTGTGTTAGGGTTAGGGATAGTATTGGGGCTGGGGATAATGTCAGATCTAGAGTTTCATTTAGGAATAAATTTAGTGTTAGGTTTATTGCTTGGCCCAGTGTAAGGGTTAAATTTAGGGTAAGGGTCAGGTTTAGAACTAGGTTTATTTTTAAGGTCAGGGTAAGGGTTAGAGTTTGGGCTCCGTTAGGGTTTAGGTTTAGGGTAATTACAGGGTTAGATTTAGGGTTTAGGTTTGGTTTAGTGTAATGAATAGGGTTAGGATTAAGCCTAGGGTTAGCATAAGGGTTAGGGTTATTGTTAGGGTAATGGATAGGGTTAGCCCTAAGGTTAGGGCTAGGGTTATGTATAAGATTAGGGCTAGTGTTTGAATTAGGGTTAGGTTTAAACTTAGGGTTAATGCTAGGTTTAGGATTCAGATTAAGACTATGTTTTGGGTTACTTTAGGGCTAGGGTTAAGGCTATGGATAATGTATGAAGTAGGGTTATGATTAGTGTTAGTTATAGGGTTAAGTTTAGGGCTAGGTCTAGTGTTAGGTTTAGGTTTTTGGTTAAGATGATGTTTAGAGTATTAGTGTTAGGGTCAGAGTCAGGGTCAGGTTTAGTTTTCCTGTTAGGTTTAGGACTAGAATTAGTGATAGTGTTAGGGCTAAGCATGGGGTTAGAGTTTGGTTTAGGTTAAAGATCAGGGTTAGGGCAATGACTCAGTTTTTGTTTTTTTTTTTTTTTTTTTTTAGGGCTAGGGGTAGTCAGCACGAGTTTTAAGATTAGCATTAGGATTAGGACTAGTGTTAGAATGAGCTTTAGGCTTAAAGTTAGGGTTAGAATTAGAATTAGGTATAGATCTAGGGTTTGAGCTAGGGCTAAGGATAGGGCTAGGGTTAGGGCTAAATTTAGGGCTAGGCTTAGGTTTATGGTAAAATATAGGCTTAGTACTAGGTATAGAACTAGGGCAAGAGTTAGAGTTAGTCTGTGAGCTAGGGTTAGGCTGAGAGTTATAGTTAGTCCTTGGGATAGTATTAGTGTTATCTCTAATGTTTAGAGAAAAATTTAGTGTGACGATATGAGTCAGAGTTAGGTTTTGAGTTAGGGATAGGGCTAAATTGGGGCTGGGATTAGGGCTAGGGTTAGTGTTTGGGTTAGGTCTAGGGTTAGGTCTAGGGTTAGTGTTAGTGCTAGAGTTAGGGTTAGCTTTAGGTTTAGAGTAAGGGATGGGATTATAGCTAATTTTAGGGCTAGGGTGAGGGTGAGGGTTAAGGTTAGGGTGAGGGTTTTGATTAAGGCAAAGTTTATGGCTAGGATGTGGGCTAAGTTTTGTGTTAGGGTTAGGGCTAGGATTAAAGATAGGGCTAATGTCAGGTCTAGGGTATGGTTAGGGATAGTTTTAGGTTAATTTTATGGCTAGGTCTTTCTAAAGGGTCAGGTTTAGAGCTTTGGGTATTTTAGGGTCAGGGTCTGGGTTAGGGTTTGTTTAGGTTAAGTTTTAGCATTAGGGCTCAAATTAGCTTTAGAGTTAAGGATAGGGTTACAATAGGGTTAGGTTTAGGGTTCAGGTTAGGTGTAGGTTAATGAATAGTGTTAAAGGTAGGGATAGGATTTGGATTTCACACAGGGTTAGCATGAAGGGTTAGGGTTACCGTTATGGTGATGAATAGGGTTAGAGCTAGGGATAGGGATAGGGTTATGGTGAGGAATAGGCCTAGGTTTAGGCTTAGGGTTAGGGTTAGGGCTAGGGTTAAGTTTAGGATTAGCTTTAGGGTTAAAGCTAGGGTAGGGCTTGGATTAAGAATAGATTTTTGGATAGGTTAGGGATATGGCTAATGTAAAAACTAGTATTATGATTAGGGCTAGTTTTAGGGTTAATGTTAGGGCTGGGTATAGTTTTAGTGTAAGTTTTAGGGTTAGGGTGGTGTTTTAGAGCTGGGGTTTTTGTTAGTGTCATGGTCAGTGTTCTGGTTAGAGTTATGGTTAGGATTAAACCCAGAATTAGGACTAGGGTTAAGTCTAGGGGTAGAGTTCATGCTTGGGTTAGGTTAAGGTTTATTCTTGAGGCTAGGTATAGGTTTTTCATTAGGTCTAGGACTAGAGTTATGGCTAGGTTTAAGATTAGGTTTAGGTCTAGGGCTAGGGTTAGGGTTTGGTTTAGGTATAAGTTTACCAGTAGGGCTAAATGTTAGGGTCAGTTTAGAGTTAGGTTCAGGTTTAAACCTATGATTAATGTTAGGGTCAGAATAAGGGTCATGTTTAGGTTTAGGGTTTGGGTTATAATTAAAGCTAGAATGAGAGCTAGGGTTAGGACTAGTAATAGGGTTAGGCTAAGGATTAGGATTAGGACTAAGATTAGCATTGGGGTGAGGGTTTGGCTTAAGGTAATGGATGGGGTTAGAGCTGTGGTTAGGGCTAGGGTTAGGGTTAAAGTTAAGATTCAATTTAGGGTTAAAGCTCGGGTTAGGGCTTGGATGAGAGCTAGTTTTGTATTAGGGTTTAGGGCTAGTGTTAGGGTTTTGGCTAATGTAGGAACTAGGGTTACATTTAGGTTTAGTTTTAGTGTTAGGTTAAGGGCTAGGTCTAGAGTTAGGGTTAGGTTTAATGTTAGGTTAATGTTTTGATCTAAGGTTAGTGTTAGGTTATGAGTCAGGGTCATGGTTAGATTCAGAGTTAGGGTTAGGACTCAAATTAGGGCTAGAGTTAGCGCTAGGTGTAGGTTTAGGGTTTGGTTTAGGTTAAGGGTTAGGATTAGGGGTATGACTCGGTTTTGTTAAAGGGCTAGGGCTAGGGTTAGGACTTCTTTTAGGATTAGCATTAGGGTTAGAGCTGGTTTCAGGTTAAGGCTTAGGCCTCAGTTTAGGGTTAGATTTAGAGTTAAGTTTCAATGAAGGGTTAGTGCTAGGGCTAAGGATAAGGCAAAGATTATGACTAGCCTTAGGGCTAGGGTTAAGTTTACAGTAAAGGATAGGGTGAGAACCAGGGATATATCTGGCATGGGAGTTAGAGTTAATCTTAAGTCTAGGGTTAGGGTTAGGAATAGGGCTATATGAGGGCTAGGATTTGGCTAGGTTTAGTGTTATTGTTAGGGATAAGGTTAGTGCTAGAGTTAGGGATAGTGTTAGGGCTAGGGATAGGGTTAGAATTAGGGTAAGGGTTAGGGTTCAAACTAGGGTTAGAGCTAGGGTGAGTGTTAGGTTTAGTGTTAAGTCTAGGTTTCGGATTATGATTATAGTTATGGTTAGGTTTAGTATTAGGGCTAGGGTTTTCATTAGGTTTAGGGTTAGGTTCAGGGTAATGGATTGAGTTAGATGTAAGTTTAGGGTTTGGGTTTAGGTTAGGTTTAGGGTTAAAACTAGGTTTATGACTAGGTTTATTGTTGGGTTCAGGGTAAGGTTTAGGGTTTGAGTTAGAGTTTGAGTTAGGGTTAAGGTTATGACAAGGTTTAGGTTTAGGGTTAGTTTGAGAGTTATGTTTATAATTAGGGTTGGGTATAGGGTTAGGTTTAGAGCTAGGGTTATCATTAGAGTTACTGTATGGTTAGGATAATGGCTAGGTTTAGAGCTAGGGTTAAGATTAGGATTAGGGCTAGAGTTGGGTTTATGTTTAGGGATAGGGCTATGGTTACGTTTAGGCTAAGGGTTAGGCTTTGAGATAGGATTAAGTGTAAAGTGAGGGTTAGGGTTAGGGCTATGTTTAGGATTAGGGTTATGCTTATGGTAGGTTTAGGCCTCAGATTTGGGCTAGGTTTTGTGTAAGGTTTGGCACAAGGGTTATGGCTATGGGAAATGTAAGATCTAGGGTTCTGATTAGAGCTAGTTTTAGGGTTAGGATTATAGCTAGGTCTAGTGTTAGGTTTATGTTTTGGGTTAGGATCATGTTTAGAGCTAGGTTTAGTGTTAGTTTCAGGGTCAATGTTCAGGTTAGGGATAGTTTAGGGTTAGGTTATGGCTACATCTAGTGAAAGGGTTACATTTAGGGTAAGAGTCAGGTTTAGAGCTAGGGGTATTATTAGGGTTAGGGTCAGGGTTAGCGTTTGGTTTAGGTTAAAGTTTAGGGTTAGAGTTTGAATTAGTGTTAGGTTAGGCTTACGGTTAGGGTAATGGATAGGGTTAGATTTAGGTTTCAGTTAAGCTTTAGGGTAATGCATGGGTTAGGTTTAGTGATAGGGTTAGGGTTTGCATTAGGGTTAGGGTCATGTTTAGTGTAATGGATAGGTTTTGAGCTCAGGTTAGGGCTAGTTTATGGTTTGGTTTAAGTCTAGGATTAGGGTTAGGTTTAGAGATTCGGCTAGCGTTTGGTTTAGGGTAAGTGTTAAGGTTAGGGTAAGTGTTAAGGTTAGGGCAAGGGTTAGTGTTTGAGCTAGGGTTAGGGCTATGGCGATGGTTAGGTTTAAGTTAGGTCTAGGGTTATGTTTATGGTTATGGTTTGGTTTAGGGTTATGGCTAGGGAGTTCATTAAGGTTAGGTTTAGGGTAATGGATAATGTTAGATTTAGGGTTAGAGTTAGGGGTAGGGTAGGGTTATTGCTACTTTTAGGATTTGGTTTAGTGTAAGGCTTAATGTTATAGCTAGGGTAAGGACTATGGTGAGGGTTAGGTTTAGGGTTAGGTCTAGGGTTACATTTATGGTTAGAGTTATGTTTAGTGTTATGGATAGGGTTATAATTAGGGTTAGGGAAAGAGGGTAATGGGTAGGGTTAGAGTTAAAGTTTGGGATAGGATTAAAATTAGGATTAGAGCTAGGTTTTGGGTTAGGGTTTAGGATATGGCTAGGGTTATGTTTAGTGTAAGGGGTTTGGGTTTGAGCTAGGGTTAGGTCTAAGGCAAGGGTCAATGTTAGGGTTAGTGTTATGGCAAGGGTTAGGGATAGGATTATGCTTAGGGCTAAGTTTAGGCCTAGAATTAGGATTAGGTTTTTGTGCTGGGTTTAGGGCTAGGGTTATGGCTAGGGTTAGTGGGTAATGTAAGAGCTAGGGTTATGACTAGGACTAGTTTTAGCCTTACGGTTATGGCTAGGTCTAGTGTTAGGTGTAGGCTTTGGGTTAGGGTCATGTTTAGAGCTAGATTTATTATTAGGATCAGGGTCAGTGTTCAGGATAGGGTTAGGATTAGGGTTAGAGCCAGAATTATGACTAGTGTTAGCTCTAGGGGTAGGGTAAGTGTTTTGTTTAGGTTAAGGGTTATTGTTAGGGCTAGAACTAGATTTTTCTTTATGTCTAGGGCTAGATTTTTAGCTATATTAGTATTAGCTCTGGGTCTAGGTGTAGCATTAGGCTTAGGTATAGGTATAGGGTTACTGGTAGGGCTAGTGTTAGGGTTTAGTTTAGGGATTGGGTCAGGTTTACACCTAGGTTTACTGTTAGGTTCATAATAAGGGTCAGGGTTAGAGTTAGAGCTAGAATTAGGGCTAGGGTTAGGACTAGTAATAGGGTTAGAGTTGAAATTAGGCTAAGGGTTAGGGTTAGGACTAGGGTTACCATTCTGCTTAAGGTTGGGCTTAGGGTAAGAGAAAGTGTTAAGATTAGTTTTAAAGCTATGCTTAGGGCTTGGTTAGGGTAGCATTTGTGTTAGGGGTAGGGCTAGGGTTAGGATGATGACTAATGTACAAACTAGGGTTATGATTAGGGCTAGTTTTAGGTTTAGAGTCAAGGCTAGTTCTAGTGGTACTTTAATTTAAGTTTAGGGTGATGTTTAGAGCTAGGATTAGTGATCGGGTCAGCATCAGGGTCAGGGTTAGTTTTAGAGTTAGGGTTAGGTTTAGCTTAGGGTTAGGGTTTGGTTTAGGTTAAGGTTTAGAGTTAGGCTATGGCTTGGTTTTGTTTTATGGCTAGGGCTAGGGTTAGGGCAAGTTTTAGAATTAGCGATATTTTGAGGAGTATGTTAGGGTGTGGTTTAGGCTTATGGTTACAGTTAAATTTAGATTTAGATTTAGAGCTAGGGATAAGGATCAAAATGAGGATGGGGTAGGGCAAGAGTTAGAGTTAGTCTTAGGGCTAGGATTAGGGTTAGGATAGGATTAAATTAGGGCTAGGATTAGTGCTAGGCTTAGTGTTATTTTTAGGCCTTTCTTTGGTTAGTGCGAAGGTTAGGGTTACGTTTCGGGTTATTGTTAGGTTTAGGGTAATGGTAAGGTTTAGGGTAAGGGATGGGGTTATAGCTAGGTTTAAGGCTAGGGTGAGGGTTAGAATTAGGGTTAAAGCTCAGGTTATGGTTTGGGTTACAATTAAGGCTAGGTTTAGGACTAGGATTAGGGCTAGGGATAATTTGAGGTCCAGCGTTTT
>NW_026004679.1:0-2065 GCF_001458135.2 Marmota marmota marmota | reverse complement strand
AGGGGAGGGGGGATAGTAGGGGATAGGAAGGACAGCAGAATACAACAGACACTAGTATGGCAGTATGTATAAGCGTGGATGTGTAACCAATGTGATCCTGCAATCTGTACACGTGGTAAAAATGGGAGTTCATAACCCACTTGAATCAAATGTATGAAATATGATATGTAAAGAGCATTGTAATGTTTTGAGCAACCAATAAAAAAATTATATAGGTCTCTCCTTTCAGGCTGCTGGAAGGAGAAAATATCTGGTAAGAAATATAGTCTTTACAAGTGTCACACTGTTTTACTCAGCTTTATGATGCTGTGACAAAATATCTGAAATAATCAACTTACAAGGAGGAAAGCTTCACTTTCACTCATGGTTTCAGAAGCTTCTAGACTATGGTCACTTAGTCCTTTTGCTTGGGTCTGTGACAGTACAGTATATCATGGTGAGAAGGTGTGATGAAGAAGGGCTGTTCAGATCATGGTGTCTGGGAACAACAGAGAGACAGAGGAAGGGCTCCAGTCCCAATATTCGTTGCAAGATTATGTCCTGATGACCCACTTTCCTTCTACTAGGATCCATATTTTAAAGTTTCTACCACTTCTAAGTTGGCACAGGATAGGAACTAAGCCTTAACACACGGAACTTTGAGGGATACTCTAGATCCAAACTATAGCACACAGCCTGCCTTAAATTAAGAAATTAATGCCTCATAATGTAAGTTATTGATATTTGAAGATTTTTAATAAAGTTGACTCATATAGATGTTAGTGAAAAGGCAGTATTATTTACCCACATTGTAGCTCCAAAGCTCAGATTTCTAGAAACAAAACCATACAACTATTTAAGGTTAAGATCAGTTCTACAAGCTGAAGGAAAAAAAGACTGTAGAAGAAAGGCAGGAACTCCCATTTGTTAATAGTGGAGGAAAATGGCAGTTTCTAGTAAAAGAGCTTTGAAATCTCCCCCTGTTTTTTTTATTCTGCAGACTTGGACTTCTCTCAAATAGAAAAAGTTAACTATATCAGTTTTCTGGAGTAGGGAATATCTAATAGCAATGATCAATTAATTTTTCCAAAAAATATATGTATTTAATATCCTATTTTTTAAAAAAGAATTAAACCAGAGACACTGTATCTATAGAAGAAAAAGTAGGTCCAAATCTCCATCATGACAGATTAGGCCCCAACTTCCTTAATCAGACTCCTTTAGCACAATAATTAATATCAAGAATTCATAAATGGGATGGATTCAAACTAAAAAGCTTCTTCTCAGCAAAAGAAACAATCAGTGAAGTGAATATAGAGCCTACTAATCAGGAACAAATTCTTACCAATGCATGTCAGATAGAGCACTAATCTCTAGAATACATAAAGAGCTCAAAAATCTTAACACCAAAAATACAAATAATCCAATTAACAAATGAGCCAAGGAACTGAACAGATACTTTTCAGAAGAAGATATACAATCAATTAACAAATATATAAAAAAAAGTTCAACATCTCTAGCAATTAGAGAAATGCAAATCAAAATTACTCTAAGATTTCATCTCATTCCAGTCATAATGGCAGCTATTAAGAATACAAACAACAATAAATGTTGGCAAAGATGTGGGGAATATATTGCTGGTAATAGAACCTTTAAGATATGGATCCATAGAAGGAAAGTGGGTCATATATTGCTGGTGGGACTGAAAATTGGTGCAACCAATATGGAAAATTGGAAATGGAAGTTCCATTTGACCCAGCTATCCCATTCCTCAGTCTATGTCCAAAACAACTAAAAACAGCATACTACAAGGACACAGCCACATCAATGTTTATAGTAGCACAATTCACAATAGCTAAACTATAGAAGCAACCTAGATGCCCTTAAGTAGATGAATGGATAAAGAAAATGTGGTATATATACACAATGGAATATTATTTACCATTAAAAGAGAATAAAATCATGGCAATTGCAGGTAAATGGATGGAGCTGGAGAATATAATGCTAAGTAAAAATAGCCAATCTCAAAAAACAAAATAAGAATGATTTTTCTGATTTAAGGATACTAATTCAATATGCCAGGGGT